>NW_019524900.1:509794-550005 GCF_002814215.2 Seriola lalandi dorsalis | reverse complement strand
GTGGGGGGTGGGTGAAAAATATGGCGAGAAGACAGACCAGATTTAGATTTACTGAGAAAGAGTACTGGCATCGATGCAACACGAATGTTTAAGCAGCTGCTCAGTGTTTTTTTAATAAAGGCTGCTGCTGACAAGTTGAAGGAATTCAGTTGCTGTAAGAACTTTTCTTTCTGAACTGATCAGACCACAAGGATGATATTTAGGTACAAAGGTTTGTTGCACCTTGCACAAACAAATATAATGGATGTAATACTGTAACACTATGTGCTAGTAACGGTACGAGGAAGGATTAAAGATCAACTGTTAATAAAACATTGTACCGAGATGAAACTTAAAGAAAGATTTGATCAGATATTATTCAGCCATAGAAAAGACATGGAGGAAGGAACATACATAAAACCCGATCAACATGTCTGGCAGAGCTCTGGTGCGGAGTGAAGGACAGAGATGTGACTGCAAGGGAGTGAGTCGGTGTTCGGTGACGGACAGTTGAAGCGTGTCTGATACTTAATTCTTTTGAGAGGTCTTGTCTTTTCCATTGGTTTCTGCATTTCACATTGATTTAATTACTACAACACCCAGTGTGTTCATCTAAAATTAACCCATAATGCAAAAGTGAATTAATCTGAGATGCAGCTTAAACTACAAGGTTTCTAAAAAGCCTGATTTTAATTGAATTTTATTCATTTATCTTTCTATTCATTCGTACATTTGAAGTTGTTTTATTGGTGTGTCCTTTTATTCTATGTTTACTTTCTGGATTGTGTTCCTTCTATTACCCCCCTTTTATTTCTGGTCTCAATCTCCTCTCTTTTAGCATTTCATTATTTCATTTTGATTTTTATTAGATTTTGTCTTCCGTGTTTCTACTTCCGCTTTTATCCTTTGACTTTTTACTAAAGACATCTTCTAAAGCAGTTGCAATTTTTTTGTCCTGATGATTTAACAAGGCGAATTTAACGGCCATCAGAGATGTATAAGTGTTCCTGCTGTAAGTTACCTGGGTGTCCGAGACGTAGTAACTCTATTCAAGTCAGTGCGTACGTTCATAGCTTCTGTATGTGAGTGTATCCTTGTCATATATTTGCCAGCCATCAGCCTATGCTGCTTCCTTCACTCAGCAAAACCAAATGTAATATATGAAACTTTTGTATAAGTATAAGATAAGAAAATGTCACATACTGTAAATCCCTGCCTACCCAGTCTGAGCCTCTGAGGACACTCTCAGTAAAACAATGTGGAATAACCTTTATGCTTGGCTTATTAACGCCCGTGGAGTAACTGGGCCTTGGAGGTGGGAGATAATTTTAGCATGTTACCAGCAAAATGGGTTACAACCTTCAGTAGCTCTGTTTCTGTTAGGGATAAAGTAGGACACAAGCCCTGGTAAGTATGCACTGTTTTCAGCACCACAGGGAGATTTACTGTAAAATATGACTACGAATGTATATTCAGCGCACAGTACAATACAAACCTGGCCTGCTACTTGCACTGTCATTGGAACCTCCAGGACTCCAGTGTCTCTGTCAAAAAAGGTGTTGGTGTCTTCGGATAAGGAGCGTCTGCAACGAGAGGTTTTTTCAGTATATCAGAAAGCAGCAGTCAAAAGAAAAGATAAAGATGCAGACCCTGAAGACCCATTACTTTACTTTAACCCACGACTGCAGGATCGGCTCGCCAGGGAAAGCAGGAGAGAGATGCAGAGCGCGCCTCCACACTACTGTAGGTTGTAGCCATGGTGATGGGAGACGTAAGTATGATTCAAAGAGGCCCAGTAGTCATGCACAAGCTTATGTAAAACTCCAGTCCCTCAGCATCCTCCAGTGTTAAGAGCTGCTCTCGTGATAACATATGTACTGTATACACACTGTGCATATGTTCATTATCATGCAAACTGTGGTCAAATGTCAAACGTGGTTTTGTGGCTCGGATCCAACTCCAACTCTCCACTTTCTCTTTTTTTCCCCTGCTGCTCCTTTGCTTTTCCTTCCTCTGTTTCCCTCCCATCATCTGTCATCTCTGTCTTTCCCTCTTCACGCTCTTAATGCTGGTTGAAGGCTTGAGAGCTAATACTGTAAATGTCAGTGGTTTTTAAGGCTCTCCGGATGTCAGCGCGTTCTCTCAGAGCGCTACAACCGCAGAGCCTCGCCTTCGACAAATCCGTCAGCTCTTCAGGTTCGGGGGGGACAGTTTTCGGTTCCAGGCCTCATCTCTTGCACGCGACTTGCTGTAGTCTCACCCTCACTGAGTCAAAGCTACAGTAGATAGGTCACTTCCTCACACGTCAAAATTAAACCTCTGCATTTACGACGAAAAAAAAAGAGAAAAGTATTTGTTTCCCTTTGCAGCTGAACCAATGAGCGCAGAGGGTGTATTTAAGGAAGCACTCTTGTTCTGCCTGCTAATAGAATCGCTGCTGGAGAGTCACTCTTGAATTAGCTTGGCAGGGCAGAGTGGAAAAGCCTGGTGGGATGTCGCCAGGCCATATGCTCAGGAGAATTTTGCGGATGGATGGGGTTTCAGATTTGTCACTGTCCTGCACAGATTTACTCGTGTGTGCTCCTCTTCTCCCGTTGCCAGATTATCCACAGTCTCATCGAAAAAGTAATTCTCCACCACAGTCTTTAATGATACTTCTGAGATTAGTAGCGGACATACAGTAATATAACTGAAATGAAATAGTAGCTCTAACTTAAAGCTGTTGTGTGTATCTCCAGATAATCTTACCAGGAGTTATAGAAACTTTATCTACATGTCCATCCTTAATAATCATGTGAAGTCAAAGAAGTGATAATTATGAGGAATCACCTTATCCATGAGAGCAGGGCTCCAAAAACATATTTACCTGGCATCTGCAATATATGTATATGTATGTATGTATATATACTGTATATACATATATATACATCCTCTTCAATATGAAGTCCAGCTTGAATTTCACTATTTCACTTCACCATTAAAAAAGTGATTATGAAAAGGATTAAAAAACGGATTAAGAGGCTTAGGGATTTGTCATTATGGGGAAATGGATGGACAAAAACTACAGTCGACGACGTCACGTAAGAAATCTTCAAAATCACGTTCGACCAAACGGGTCATTTCGTTCGCTTGTTCTCTTGTGACTCACAGCATCTTTAAAGTTTGTGATACTGGTGTGAGCGGAGAACTAGCGGTGACGGTACTGGCGGAGCTGTTCAGCGTAATCTGGAGTAAATCATCCTTGTAATCTCCCTTTTATCAGTTGGAACTGCTGGGCTGGGACACACTGCTCGCTCTGCAGAGATTACACCTAAAACCACTCATTCAAGCAATCCTATTCTAATGATCTCGTCCATAGGTTTACAGAAAAAATAAAAAAATAAAAACACATTTTTCTCCAGTCTTTTTTAAGATCAGAAACACGCAGAATGTTTCACTAAACTCTGGTTTATTGTTTTTAAAACTACCACGATTTACCAAGGCCCAAGTGAGCCGGGTCACATGGCTAGGTTATGTAGGTCATATGCTAATTTCAACACACGTCTCGTGTTTGTTCAATGATTAAAGTAAGTCTGGTCTGACTTACAGAAGTAACAACTCTTAAACTGACATATTTCCTCAATTATCATAAAAAAAAAAAAAAAAATAGAATTACGGCTTCACACTCGACATTTGAGTTAAATTGTGTCCTAATTAGTTGACGGCTGAAAACGTGTTTTGCGAGGTCGCAGTGACCTTGGCCTTTGACCTTTCACCACCAACTTCTAATCAGTTCATTGTTCAGTCCAAATTAATGTTAGTGCCAAATTTGAAGAAGTTCCCTCAAGGTGGTCTCGCGATATCACATTCAAGAGGCCAAAAAAACAAACACAAAAACGTGTTTTATGAGGTCACAGTGACCTTTGACCATCAAAATCTAATCAGTTCATTCTTGAATCCAAATTAACGTTTGTTCCAAATTTTGTTACTGATTAATCGCCTTCACATGAACGCGACTTACATATGTTCGTACGCACGGATAAAACCAAAAACATAAAGCCTCCGTCTCTGCCTGTCGCCAGCGCGGAGGCATAAAAACAAAATCATATCACGTCCTAGAAACTGGGTAACATGAACACAACGTCAGGCTGAATGAAGTGAAGTGAAATAAAATGGGTAACTGAGTCTGATTATCAGGTTTTAAGTGTCCCTCTGAATGTTACTGAGCAGCTTTAGTCTATAGCCGAACAAGATCACAAGTGAACCACTGGCCTTGATACTGCAGAGGGGATTATGTGATGTATGGAACAATGCTGTGGATGTGTGAGGGAAATGTGTGGGCCGGATATGTGACAAATAAAAGTGGAGGAAGACAGGCAGAGAGGGATGAAGCAAAGGAAAGACGGTGAAGGATGTGGGCAGGTTGAGTGCAATCCTCCGGAGCAGGAAGCAAGAATGTGCTCACCCTCTCCCGAAAGCCTGAGGAGGGAAGGCAAGAAGCAAACACCTGTGTGAAGAATGAACGCTATGAGTCATTTCGGAATAGCGATTTTACAGTGTGTGATTGTGTGTGTGGATGACACACTGAGTGAGAGCAGTGCTGCTAATGAGGATTTGGAAATTCAATCATAGGCTCGGGCTACGAAGAGTTGGCAGTGCCATTTTAAATGACACACCAATGCTGCACAGCACAAAAGCAAACCTCCCAAAAAATCAACAGATTGGGAGGTGAGATCCGACCATGACGGAGACGACACACAAAGGAACACGTCCTCCTGACATGTGTGATTTGTGTATGATTTGTATGGATTTCTGGTGCGGGTGGAGGACTCTCTCTAGAGGCTCCGGGCATCTTAAAAGGACGATTCCAGTCTTATTTTCGTTGCTATGGCATCATTTCTATTAGCTCCGATAACATTGCACTCAGCCGGTCCCAGTTTGTGTCTGTGTCTTGGCATCATCATAACATTGAAGTCACAGATCGAAGCATTGCTTTTCCATTTAGGTCTTTTTTAAAGAATGCAGAAAGTTGTTTAACAACACTTATCACTGGTTTGAAAACTGTATTCAATTCAAATATATCAAAGACTCTTCTAACCATCTGGATGAAGAAATATTGCAACTTCTGAACAATAAAAATGACTCTTTGCCCATTTCCCAAGTTGCAACTCGTTTCCCTAATCCAACCAAAGATGGCAGCCAGATATGGCATGGTGTTTCACTGCTTGATTTATCATCCCTTCTATTTGCTATTTACTTTTATTTTTTCACCCAAAGGGACAAACCGGGGTTATTACAGGTCAGTGGCTGAGATACTGGAACATGGCAGAAGTCCAGTTCAGCAAGAATCGACACAGACCGTCCTCCTGTGAAAAAACGAGCCCACAGGTCGTCCGTGTAGCTGGTCGTTATGACCCACAGTTAGGTTTTGTTGCTAGGTGACATCTAGTGGTCGTAGTAATGATAACCGGAGCAAAGGGGAAAAGTGTCGGTGAAGTAGTTTAAAATCCACGTCAGGAGGAGGTGGTGGTGGACGGATAGGTGTTCGATTCCCATGCGAAAAACAAACCATGGCAACAAAGATCATCTAATGTTGGGGAAGTACTTATTTTTAACCAAAATCATGATCTTTTCCTGAACCCTAACCAAGCTATGACCGTTATTATAATAACCATGGCGACGAAGGTTCGGTACGCCTGCTGCCTTGGAGGTGCTATTTCAGGAGTCGCACCTGTGCGGTTGCTCTGGTTGGAGGACTGGTTGATAATTTCAGGGCGACAGGGTGTTTCCATGTTCAGTAAATGGGACAGATGCTGGAGAAGAAGAACCTCTAGAAGAGGGATGAGGCACCAATAAAGAAAATCAAACAGAAATCGCAAAGTCGAGAAGATTCGGTTTCATAGGAAGAGCAATTTCTGGGAGTTCAGTACATTTTCAGGAGCTGGAAATCTGGGTTAGTGTCTTTGTTGGCAAAATCACAGTCGTATAATTTAGAGACTGGCCTTCTTGTTATTATCATTCTAACATCCCATATATCTGATAGAATAAGGATACCCTTTGTTCTCCACTGAGATAAAGAACAGGGTTAATGTTAATGATGCAATTTAAAGGTGTTCACACATTCCTGTGATGAATGACATGACGTGAATGGACGAGATCATCGTAGCTGTACAGGTTCTGTGTTGTGGTACAGATATAACAAAACTGATTAATTAGAGTAAAACAACAATTTCTCCTAAAAATAGACTGAATATTGAAGTGAATTGATATCATGCCGTTCCCATATCTCAGCAATTAACTCGTTGAGTTCAATGTGAACGTAACTGACAGAACTGACGGCCAAACCTTCAAAATAAGATCCAAGTTGTAATAAACTGGAATTATCCTTTAAGAACAAGAGTGTTGTAAACGAGAGCACAGGAAACTGGGTCTGGTGTCTTAGGTTACGTAAGCAGAATCAGGGCCAGCATATAAGCAGTGGCGGACGGTGGATGCGTAGAGCGAGGACAGGAGTTTGAGAATAACAGAGAGAGGCAGAGTGGATCTAGTTAGAGGGGAAGTGAAGGAGCGCCAGGATGGAGGACTGTGGAGACCGAGGAAACCAGAGAGAGAGAAGGAAAGGCAGAGTTAAGCAAAGAGGTGAGAGGCCAAGAAAAAGAGAAGTAATGTGTGAGAGAGTGGGAGAGGACAGAGAGAGAAAGTGTGATACAGAGGGAGGAGGGAGGAGGGAGGGGGTGGTAGCTGTAGCTGTGTCGGTGCTCGTGAACTCTGTAATGCCGCGCTCTAATCCTCGCATTAAAACCTCTTCCGATTCACTAAGGCAGATTACTGACATTTTCCCACTTTCCCCTCCTGGCCCCTCACTGAACGATGACCAGTGCGTGCCCCTAACTTTTGTCATGTGCAAAGAAAAATGTTGTTTCTGTTTCTGTTTGTTTGTTTGTTTATTTCCCTTCCATCAATATCTCCTCAGCTATCAATACTGCTGAACTGTGCAGGATGGGGTGGGGAGAGGAATGCTAGCGCCCACGCTGGGTTTTTACATACTGCACGCCTCTCATATCTGCCCTGGGGGTCCACCCCGGTCCGCTCTCCTGGCATTCAAACCGCAGTTCAACTCCTGCCTCTCCATCTAAATATAGAGCCCATATAATCATAGAAAGAATTACCATGTCCTTCAAAGTCATTAGAAACCATTATGAGAAGCCTTTGCGCCCCAGTGCTCAGAGTGCAGGTGTGTTGGAGCAACTCTTTTCTACCTGCTGGCTGACTATACATTCTGCAAGACTCCATCATATCAGCATTGTAGCACACTAGTTATTTCAGATTTATCAAGCTGATACTCTCCTTTGTTTCTCATTAAAAATTGCACAGTTAGATGCTCGTCTCTTAAGTTAGCCCTTTAGCTAATGTGAAGGTTGCTGCTGCTACTTCAGAGAAAAACCCTGTCTCATTTTCTGTGCACACACATTTGTTGGTGTGTGAAGTGACTATTGTTCGTGGGAAACCATCCGGAGGAATATCAGACAAGCCTTGGAAAGTCACTTAAGATTTGTGTATACAACTTATTTAACACCTATAATAAGACAACGGCTTCAGTTCGTTCCATCTCCTTTATCTCGAGGTTGATCACAAGGGGATGATCACTCACTATAAATGAGGGGTGATTATTGCTAATTGTTGGCATTTAGTTATATATACAGTATATATGTGCATGCATGTGTACTTGGGTGTATATGTACACAAGCACGTATATGAACTGAGACGATGTACATATGTCCCAAGCTAATGTATAGCGTGTGCATACTTGTATATCGACACCCTCTTAAAATAATGGCCTAAGTCATTTTTTCAGGTTTTTCAGGAAACACAAAAAACTCAACAAAAGAGTCACACTTTTGACATAGGCCATTATACAACCGGGGGTAGAATTGCATGTTCCCCTCAACTGAGGATTCAGGCGATTTTACCAGAGGTGGCCAGCATCATGAGGGGGTGATTTAGGCAAAAAAAACATTTTTGTCAAAACATGACTTAGGCCATTATTTTAGGTAGGTGACGATATTATATTTGCATATAGATACGTACAATACACCGTTTTTACCACTGACAGAAATCATCAAGCTCCAAGTTGTAATAAACCAGAATGATCCTTTAAAGCTGGACTTTGTGTAATAGTGTATTATTTAACTGTGCGAGGATGGATGGGAAGTCAAACCACCGCAAGCCTGGCTCAACACACAAGTCTCCTTTGGAGTGACACAGATTGCCGATCAGAGAAGGTTGATAGAATCTTAACAAGCTTACAGTCCAAAATAAGATTATGAACGCTCCAGTGGTTCCATTATAATTGCACCCTCTGCGTGTCCTTCCTCACCTCGGCAGGAACTTCAGTTGGGCATTAAACCTGGACTGGGCCTGGATGAAGCCGGTCTTCGGTAAGATCTCCATGTGTTTCCTCATTTCCGGGCACACCTCAAAAGTCACCTTCAAGGCCGTGCTGGCTCTGTCGCACACACAGGATGAGAAGTGATCAAACGTCTCGCAGTTTTTCCTAACTCATTAATTGCTGCAGCTTTACTCGCTTTACTTCGCATTAAACTTTTTAGACACTTTGTTTTACTAGTGATTAAAGCAGAATTATTATGCATGCATGTTAAAATAACACACCCCCTATTTACAATCCAAATTTATTGACCTGTTCATATCATCAAAACTCTTATTAGTAACAACATATTTGAGGCACCAATAACATTAATAAGTTATTTTATTTCCATGATGCCTGCTCATGGAAGCTACAGCATGTTTAATGTTATAGAAAGATAATAGTTAAACGGTTTCTGCTTCATTATAAAGGTTAACCTTCTCCCTGCCAGTGTTGTTGGATACTGAGCTGAGCCGATCAGATTGAGGATTCTTCACACGAGCTTCCCGTGCAATGCTTTTCCTTGCGAGGATAATTTGTTGACCTACAGTTTTTGGGGTCCTCAGGCAAAATCCTTTCCCTTTTAGCTCATTGATACAAGAGAAAAACTAAAATATATCATAGGTCATTGACACTTTGAGGTGCAGTTTTTCAGGCGGCAGAATGTCCAGTGGACATCACAGGGCAAACCTCTTATCCCTCGAGGACTCGGCAAGGACAGAGAAAAGCTGTCCGTTTGACTGACACCTACAGAAATTGCCTCGTATGGAGTGATGTACCCCGAGTCCATATCATTCAGGTGACCCATTTTCCAGGGAGCTCCAACAGATGGTTGCGCCTGTGGCTACAAGCCAGTTATAGCTGAGGTTTGTGATATAAATGGCTCCTCACCTTGGGAATTCTCCGTCACATCCAACAACAACCCACACTCACACACCTCTATGAAACAATGACAGCACGAACACACTGTGGTGTGCTCGTAACATTTTGTAGCTGCTTTCATTTCCAAAGACACAAAGGTGAGTGACGAGCGGGTTGTGGCCAAACAGACTTCGGAGGACTCTCAAATGAAATGACCCGCTCTGAGCGAGGTCAAACAGATGGTTGTTTCCCCGAGGCAAGGACTCTCAGGGACACTCGTGAGATATTAAGTGCTATCTTTATTCCAGCCAAATGATAACCTTCAAATCACTCTTGGAGGAATATTCATGGATACATAATCATTTAGGGTAATTAGGCATTTTAATTAACAGGGGCATTTAGCTGATCTTGTCTTTTTTTTTTTTTTTTGCCTGTGACCAGTTTATTTCTGAAGTAACGTTTAATCGTTTAAAGGTGAGTTCATGGCAATTCACTTAATTCGCTCGCTTGGGATAAAGAACGCACTGATACTCATTATAAAGTTAACCTTCACATTATCTTTTGTTTTTTTTTTGTTTAATTTGGTCACAGATTTACACGTTGAAACAATTTGATTTCTGTAATTCAAGTTCCTAAAGTTGAAGAATGCTTAATGAGAGTCGGGTCTTGTCGTCCAACATTAGTGGCTGAACTCTCTCTCTAAAGCTCCTGAGACTGAACAGGAACAAATAACTGCTGTCAGGTTTTAAAATCTTGTGGGAAGCCCTCCCAACAGAGTGGAGGTTATTGCAGCAGCAGATAAATGATCATGGGTGCAAACTCTGGCTGTCAAAGTTCCTCCAGACATGTTTTAAACTCTGCAACAATCCTCAGCTGTGATTCATCTTTAGTTTAACGTGTTTTCACACATGAAAAGTGGGGGAAAAAAATAGTTAGCATTATGTATTTAGCATTAAGTTTATGTTGTTTGTTAGCTTGTAACTGGCAGTGGCTGACACAGTGTTAGCAGTTGTGCTAATGCTAGCTCTCTCTCTCTGTACTGACAAGATTTTAAGGTTTATTTAGCTCCGCCCCTGCTAGTTGACAGGATTGGTTCCTTAGGTTTGTGACGCAGTGTTCAAGGTGGAAACACTAAGTCATGGTGTTAAATGATTATTTCACTCATCATCTTATATTATATATAAAAACATCATATGGACGTTAACGAGGTGAAACACTGGAGTTTCATCTTTAAAAGACACTGAAAACTGTATGAAAAGACATGACTTGGGAAACTTGGTATTTTCCTTGGGTTTGGTTTAAAGTGCTATTTTTACAGCCTACAACATTCACCCACATCTCTCACTCCGCCATGTGCTGCTGCTAGCACCAGCTTCCACACTGTGACTGCACACCCTTTGTGTTTCTGTCATTTGTCTCCAATAAAATAACTCTCCAGCACGTGAGCGTGGTGTGATTCCCCTTCCTAGTTTGAGGCAGTTTACTCGGGAACCTCTGTGTTCTGTGCGTCATGGCCCTGTCTCTCCTGATGTTTGGAAATACAAGAGGTTTTTTTTCACACAATAAAGGCAAAAGGCTCGAGAATAATTTTGAAAAAAAAAAAAAAAAAGGTCTGTGAACCATTTTTTTGGCGTCTTCTGAAGCTCAGACAATGATTATAGTGTTAGAGAGAGAGAGAAACAGCAAAAACAACATAGTCGTTTACTGTTTCTGTAAGATTCCTGAAAAGCTGACAGCGATAGTGACACGTGATTGTTGAGTGAAACAGTTTCAGGTCATGTTGCAGAGAGATCGCCCGTGTTTAGTCTGAATACCTGAGTTATTCTGGACTGTGAGTGCCCACAGCTACAGCAGTGCCTCTGCCCTTTCTTGAAAGGGCCAGGTGGCTGCGCTTGCTTACTCCACATGTACTCAAAAGCCTCACGGGATACCAAGCCTTCATGGCAAGGGTTCTAGGCAACTATCCCCACAATGCAGCACTGTCAGCTTTATACTGAATAAAATATAAAAAACCAGCTGGAAGAATAGTTTTTTTCTTTTCTTACCATCTAATGTTTCTATTCCTCAAGCCAAAGAACAGAGGACACAGGTTGGACTCTGACAAGGTGCGGTGGGAATATTAGAAATGCAGTAAACAGGGAAACCGAGGACAGAATGCTTTGTGTAGCCGGCTGGTTGTGTTTGTTTGTGGCCTGAGTTTGGGCAGGGATGCTCATCTCCCCAGCAGGTGCCAGTGGAGGAGGGTTTGAAAAAAAAAAAAAAAAAAAAAAAAAAACTGTTCCTAAAAAGAAAAACTGCCAACTGAGCTCAGAATATTTCAATCATTGGCTCACAAGCAAAAGTCAAACACTGCACATTTTAAAGCCTCCTAAAAATTCTTTCAATTAGTCGGAGTGATATTCAAATCACTGGCTCACAGACAAGAGAGACATATTCAATTATGCGTGTACTGTTCTCTTTAAGAATCTGTCACAAACTCCGGAGGACTTGTGGGATATCTACTCATCTACTCAAAGGGAAAAGTGACAAATCGTATGATGAAAGCAGCAGCTCTCTTATTGTTTCCCCAAAAAGCCTGCCAAGTTATTTTGTGTTCAAATTACTGTCTTGGAGGCAGAGTGACATATTGCATAGTTTGCTGGTTTCAAACTTCAAAGCTGCTGTTCACACTGATGCTGTCATCGTCATGTTGTCACATGTGCTGGTTTGCCAGCGCACCAGATGGCACTTGTCACAAATACCCCACCCCCACACATGCACTCCCTCCCCCCCGCGTGATGTGACACAATGACTGGCTAGGTGGTGGACCACACGCCTGTTAATGTTAGTCTTAATCTCCTCTGTGCATCATAATGTATCACATCCATAATCAAAAAGGATTTACTGTTGTCCCGTGCTATTGTGTGGGCCAGGGAGCATTGTGGGGATGTGAGCTTACCGCCTGCTCCCTTCCATCATCCTCTGTTTAGGAGCATTTATCAGCTAATACATCTCCATTATGTCACGTCCGCACATTTGTTGAACATCTCAATACGGCGCTCAGTCGTGAGCGTAGTTAGGCGGAGAGTTTTATGTTGGGCTGGCTGAAAAGTAAGCTGGCCTTGTCAATTTTAAGGGATTTCCATGAGCCGTTTTTCTGTGAAAATGCCTGCTTTGGCAGAGACTGAGTATGTAAGGGGGTTTTAGTATTGCATTCAGCAGATAAGCCAGCGTGCCACGTCAGCAGTCCATGCTACTTTCCAAACTCTACTCCAAGGACGTTGGATGACAACAAATAAAATGATTAAGTATGACCGGCACCACTCATTTCTGCAGGGGTTTTATACAGCCTCTTGAATGTAAACACTCTGAGATAGTTTGTTATGATTAATAAAACTAAACTAATGCTTTAATCAAGATTTCAGAGCTTCAAATTTCAGGTTTTTTTTTGTATTTTTAAGATCTAGAATTTATTTAATCATTTCAGGTATTTTTGATTTCATCTATCTTTTTGTTATTGTTACAGTCTGTGACAGAATGAGTATAAAGATGTTTTTTCACACTGTTTTGTCAGTGCCTCTGAGAAGTGCTGACACTGTGTGGGAGTTCACGACCTTCTTGTCTGCATGACTTCAGTCTCCTACACACCTGTCTACCAGGTGTGTATTAAACACTATTCAACATGACTGTACTGGTGTTGGCTTCTCTTTGTAGCTGCTCGAGCTCTCAGGACTAGCTTCCCTGCTATCAGCGACACAGCCGTTAGCATCCTCGTCACTGTCATCAGATTGCGTCCGTATGAAAGACGTCTGGGGTTGACGTCTGTCCGTCTTTGGTTTTTAGAGGGATTTATAAGACATGTTGGAAAGCTTTTATTGCACTTAACGTAACGAGTTGTCAACCTGTCTCTGCTGTGCTCTGTGAGTGTGTGTGAGTGTGTGTGTGCGTGTGTGTGTGGGGGTGGGGTTGGGCAGTGAAACAGAAAGCAGAGCAGAGAAACACCACCGTTAAGACTCTCACACTGAGCTGAAATCAGATGAGTGCAAATAAATTAGGTAAATAACAAATAAAACTTTCTCCTGACATGTTTCAGTTCAACACTTGGTAGCTGACAGTCCACAGTCATTTCTCATTAGCTTGGATTGGTGAATGCTGTTTCCCTTTGCTGAAGCAATTCATTCTTTTGGGATATGCGATGCAGTCCTGACTTTCCAGACAGTTTACCACATTATACATGTTTTTTTTGACAAAATGCTTCCTCCAGTAATACAGCAGCCTTTTTATCATTTTGAAAGGCCATCATTTGCCCCATGTTGCCTTGACAAGCCGTACAGTATATTAAAGTGGTGATTATCATAATGACACTGTTTACTGGCATGCAAATAAACCCAACTTTCCTATGTAGCTGAATTTGCAGTTGCACAGTTTTGGTGCCGGAGGGTTAAGTGTCCTATGGAAACTTTGGTCTAGCATTTGATTTCCCCGGCGCCGTACAATATATGGCGTCCTGTGCACCAACTGCCTGTGTCCAAAGTGATTTTACCTGGAGACTGACGATGTTAGAGAGCTCTGTGTGAACCTGTGGTTGCGAACATTTAGTCTCACTTACGTAAACTGTCCAGTAAAAAAACTACAACTCGTCCTGAAGTGAGAAGCTGGTGAATACTGTGCTGTTCCTTTGGGAAGAACTTGTATTTCTGTGTGTGGTTGTGGCACCATCTGCTCAAACTGTACATGAAAACAGAGTTCAGCCCTAACCGACATCAATACTGAAACTGATTACAAAGATAGAAGTTTAATTTATGGGTGCCTTAGTTTCCGAATAATTTCCTTGAAATTAACAATTATATAATTATATAATTTCTTCGGTACAAAGTTTACATGCAGCTGAAGATGAAAAATATGAAGTTTGCTTTTAAACAGCCACTTATAAAACTCTGGTTCACTCTTACAAACTCAAATGAGGCAGCACTCACACCAAGCGGGCAAATTCCAATTTCTTTATAATTAGCACCAAATTACTGACTCTTGTCCAAGAAACTTCCCAAAACTAACAAAGACTTTTTAATTAATTTTTAGGAAATAGGAAACTAAGGGACCCGTAAAATAAAGGGACACGCAGAGAGCTCATGTTCCAGGCCAGCTGGCCTTTAACACTACAGGTGCCTGATGTTTTAAATTAGCAGTAGTTCAGGCACATCGATCTGAAAACTAATGCAGTTCAAATAAGATTTTGTACAGTTTCTTAGCGCTCTACTTTGTCCATGTACCAATGTTGTCTGTAATGTTGCAGATGGTTACTTATATGACACCAGTGTGGTATTAAATAACATCTTACCAACCTATCTCTTTAATCTGACTTTTCATTTAGAGCAATATAATAGATTCAGTCTTTGTTTTTTAACCATTGGTTTCATATTTATTTTTCATCCCTTGTGTTTACTTTATGTTATTGTGTTTTACTGATTTTTTCAAATTTGTTTTTAACTTTTTATTGTTTTGTCTTGCTACATGAAGCCATTTTAACTGCGTGTTTGTATGAAAGGTGCTATATAAATAAAGTTGAGTTGAGTTGTTTTTATGAGAAAATAATTCATGTCTTATTTGGTGAATTTGTTTAGAATGAGTGAGTTTATAAGTGTGCTGCAGGGATTTTTGTTTTACTTCATGAACACGTAGTATTTTACAGTAAATACTGTGTTTTGTTTTGTGGACTCACTAAGAACCTTTAGGTCGTTCTCTTGGGTTTTCATTACAACCTGTGCAACATGCATAAACAGATTTTTCAGCGCTTTTTGCAGACGCTCTGGAACACACCTGCTCTGCACCATGATGCTGTCTTGATAGAGGCGGTCAAACATGCAGATCTTCAGATCAATGCTGGGCTGAACCACCCACACAGGGATGCTGACGGCAGTGCCCCTCACCTGGATGGGTATCTGTGTGAAACAACGAGTCTTCAATTGCAAATGATTTACATAAAATAACACTGATATGAACAAAAAATCTTGCTTTTCTATCTGTGACATTCACAAGACAATGAACATGTTGAGTCTTACTGGTTTGTTGGATGGGTCGGAGAACTTGATGTGGAAGTCTAGTGTGGCCTCTCCTGGAACAGTTGGAGTGAAAACAACCTCCAGTTTGATGCTGTCAAAGGGTCCGATCTCCCCCTCTGTAACCTGAGGGAGGGGTACATCAAACAGAACAGGCAAACATTTGGTTCTAAAATATTTTATTTTACAGCTCAGTGTCTCTGAGAAAGATTCTACAATCATTCTAGAAGACAATGTTAAACAACCAGTTAAGCTTGGTAATGAACATCAGATGAGCCCAGTGGAAATGTAAGCTCAGACTATGACCTCTACAGATTTTCGCTGAGCTTTATGAGCTTTCTCTGCTTGAATTCTGATGGTGAATTAATGCCCACAGGACAGAGTTTAGTTGAACTGTTTTACTTCATGGCACAAAACCATTTCTGACCATATACAGGAAGCTGAATTCTCTCAGATGAGCAACTTTAAATGACAGTAAAATGACAGTGAAAGGTGGCGTGGGTCGTCTGCTCTGCTACAGAGCATCAAGCTTGTGAGAGCAATAATAACGAACTAGAGAGAGCATCTGCCTCAGTGCTGTGGAACCACGATAGCTTGATGGATAATCCACCATTTAAGACATCAGCCTTCAACCATAAATTGTGAAAGTATCAGTCGAGATGACAATGATCGAGCCGTTGGCATGCGGGCACACGCGGTACACACACCCAAAACAAGCACAGAGGGAGAGGCGATGCACCATTAGCTCCCTGCCAGAGAGATGTAATGTACCCTGAACTACTCCAGAACTTCACATGGGCCACGAGGCACAAACAGCATCAGCGCTAAAACAACAGAGTCTTCCACAGACAGAGGGGATTGGCTCATCGGAGACAGAGCAGGTGTCTCTCTGGTCGTCCAATCACACCTGGTCAGATCCATCAGAAGCAGTTCGTTGAGTTCAATATCTTCATATATGACAATGTTCATACCAACAGCTGCAGAAGATCCTGAGCAAATATATCTCAATGATAAACAGATACATAATGTGTATGATATTTGATCTAAAGTTAGTTTAGTCCACGTGTATCTCAACACGACTGACAGGCTACAGCTACGCTAGCAGCTCTGTGAGGATGTGCCTTGGCACTGCACTGCTATGAGCTAAGTGCTAAGCACTTAACATGCTGTTGTTAAGGAGCTATAATGTTTATTATGTTCACCATCTTAGTTTAGCATGCTAATTAGCACCAAACACAAACCTGATCTTTTGACCTGCTGTTGGTGTTTGAGGAAATGATCTAAGTGAAATAGGATTCATCCTCTGAGGACTAAAAACGTCTGAACTAGATATTGATGTCAAGATGACGGCGCTCACCTGGTGCTCGATCTATTTACCTTTCATACTACTACTACTTACATTTCCTAGACTGAAGTCATTGGTGTCGGGGGGGCTCTCGTCTTCCTGGGCCTCTGCATCGGTGGACACACAAGCCTCAGGGACGGCCTCTGGAGCGGCAGCTGAAGCCTCTGACACTGTCACACATCGACACACAAAAAAATTCAACCGGATGGTGGCAGCGTCACCATCGTCAGTACTATCATACCGTAATAGGTAAACTTTTTCCTGTTGGCAGAGAGAGCATGCACTTCACATAGTTCTTAAATATGAGAGAGGGATGAGCAGACGTCATGAGAATCCTGACAGGTGTAAATAAATAAAGTACCACTAAAAGCAAGAATCTCAACACTAAATCTGATGTGACGTGTGTGATGTAAAAAACAAAGCTTCAGTCCAAAATGTAACATCAGCAGCCGGTTGGCCAAGAACAACCTCTCTTCACAATGGCAGGTGAAAAAAAGAAAATAGAAAGAGCCACTTCAACACAGTTTTTTCCCAAAACTAGCAGAGCAGAAGTAAAAGACTGAACAGCTTATCAAAGCATCAGTGGAGGAAAGTGCTGAGTGCAGCGATGAGACTTCAGATCTGAGAGAACATAAAAGAGAAGAAGCCTCCTTGGCACCAGCTGTGAGAGCAAGGTGAACCCTCTGCTTAATGTGTGTGTGTGTGTGTGTGTGTGTGTGTGTGTGTGTGTGTGTGTGTTCTTTTGCTTTTCTTATTATAAGAACCAAATGTCCTAACAGGAATAGAAAGATGAGGAAAATCACACAGTTACTCTGTCACTGTTGCATATAAATCATTTTCAAATAGATCTAATGTTGTTTGTTTTTTCAATACAAAATATTATAAAACAAGATTATCAGTTTACAGCTATGCTAGTGGCTCTGTGGGGCTGAGCATTCCTTTGAGCCACATGCTAATGTCAACATGCTAACATGGTCATAATGACAATGCTAACTAGCTGATGTTTAGTGGGCATCAGTGTTCGTCTTAGTTTAGCATTTTAGCACTAAACACAAAGTACAGCTGAGGTTGATGGACACATCGATAGTTTTGTATGTGTTTGGTTATAAACCAACCTATTAAACAAATTAAAATGTTGACCTTATGATAACAGTAAAGGAACAGCTTTCAGATCACCAAATATATGGATGTATGTGTGATAATATATAAGGATTCATCCTGATGGGAACATGAATGTCTGTATGAAAAATTCATGGAAATCCATCCAGTAGTTGTTGAGACATTTCCATTTCAACCAAAGTGGTGGATTGATGAACATACAATATACAACATACTGCTGATTACAAAAAGACTATTATTACTAAAAAAAAAAAAAAAAAAATATATATATATATATATATATATATATATGGGTGAAAAATATCAGCTTCAAACATATTTTGTAAGGCACAAGGTTGTTTTAGGACGGGTGCTTGGTACTTGGACAAGGGGGAAAAGAATGTAGAGACAGTCCCAGATTTAGCAGTATCGGTCAGGTTCAGAAGGGCTGGGGCTTAAATGTGCAAGTACAAGTTCAGGTTTCATTCTTGGGTCCATGCAGGACTCTAGTTCACGGTATAAACTGGTTCTTAATATGTAAGATACCTTCGTGTGGTTTCTCTTGCTGCGACGCCTCAGAAAGCTCCTGACTCTCTTCTTGCTTTGGTTGGATTCCTCCGGTGGACGCGGATGCAGAGCTCTTTCGACTGTCAGATGTTGTGTTTTGACTGCTTGTCTCCTGTCAGCCAAATACACATTGGCATTATTTAGCTTTTACACATGAGAGTTTATTCATATGACTGTCTTTAGACCTGGTAATGTTGACCGACTACACACTCCAGTCACCCTGGTCTCTAACTCAGCTGTAGCTGCAATGAAATTCACTCCAACACGCTATTGAAAGTCTGACCTGGCACGTGTGGGCAGAGTCCTGAGATGGCAGCTGGACACGGACGGCTTCTGGACTGAGACGTGTGGAGGTGTCCAGGCTGAAGAGTGTGGCCAGCGCACCCTTGTTGGTCAAGGTGAAAGTCCGTGAAATAGTCTGGCCCACCACGTGCGAACCGAAGTTGATTAACTGGCTGTCAACCTCCAGCTAGAGAGACGATATATTCACATGCAGTAATTATCATACGCAGTAATAAGCTGCCAGCTTCGGTACATAGTTTTACATACATTAATACATATACGTGAATTGATTAAATAAGACACAGAGTATAATTAGACTGTTATATTGGGATAGATAGGCAGTCAGTGCTGTTTTTCAATAATCATTGTTCCTACTTGGCAACTATATTTGCCAACAAAATCCATCTTACATTAACAGGTATTCCTGTACAGCAAGAAAAAAATGTCCTTTCAAGACAGACAGAACGCTATGAGACAATTACAGAGTCATTTATAATGTCCAGTAGTTGTCTCCAGGTTGGCGACTGCACACTACTCACATCACATTTCTTTATGGTGCATTTGACAGGCACAGAGAAGGGACCTGCTGCTGATGCAAACCGAAGCTCTCCTTCCAGGTCCTCGTTGATCTGTAATGGATCAGATAATGGAACAATGCGTTGCTTCAAAACAGCGTCAGCCACATTGCATTTAGTTCTGAATGAAGGTTTGACTGTAGATTAAACATCAGATGTTTGATTCTAAAACAAAAGAGTGGAGCGACAAGAGAAAACACATGATGACTTGGCTGAGAAGAATCAGTTGTAACAGCTGTTTGCACGAAGTTCATTCTCTCTAAGATTATTTTTTTCGAGGTACACTTCATTATCTCATTTATCTAATTTGTTAACTAAACCCATCTATGCTCAGCTTTGTTCCAATCGAGCAAAATGCTGATACGCAGAAGCAAATTTCACGTTCAAACGGCATCAACACCACTGAAAAAACAGGCAGATGCTATTTGCACCCAGGGTGAATAGCAAATGTGGCTATTTACACCTGAGTGTTAAAGCTCTCCTGGACAAAAAAAGTATTTTGGTGCCAAAACCTTTCCAAACTGAAACTGAAACTTAAAGATAAAAGAACAAACTGAAATTTATGGCGCTTATTAAACAGCGCACTGCAACAACATGTGCCGTGGTTTACGCCATTTTTTAACGGTGCAAAGCCATTGAGTGTTTCTTATGGGTATAAATAGCTGAATTGTTAATGCATGACAATTCTCACCCAGATGCAAAAAGACACTACAAAAGAAAAAGAAAAGAAAAAACCCTATGAGTCTATTAACGGCAGCATGTAGTGTAGGTGTAGTGGGAGTAGTGATGTGACTAACCATAGGTTGGAAAACAGCCTGCATGTCACAGGACATCCCAGCACATAAAAAACCAGGAGGCTCAAAGCTGAAACACAGAGCACAGGGAGTTATGAATAAGGCAATTTGCATTTTTCATAATATTGCTGCTCCTATTATTCAGCTTGATATTACACATTTGAGAGGTTGAGGTGATATTGCTCAGAGTAAAATACTTTATTTAATAGACGTGTTTCTGATGATTAACAGAATGTAAAAGCACTGTTTGCTTGTGTGTTGGTACATGTGTTGGAGTCTTTGCAAGGCCTCACATGCAGAGCAATAACACAAGACTCAAAGGAAACGTGATGACATAAAAAGAAAAAAAGATCAGCAGCTTCAGAGGAAATGCTGATATGTGATGAATCTCCTGAGAGCGGAGAAGATGAGCGTTAACTGAGGTCATGGGTCAACTTGATGCTCAGGCACAGAAAACAAAGAGAGGAAAAAGCTGTTGCTCCATATGAAAACACTGCAGTGTGGAACAGAATGGTCTGGTATTTAATTCACAGCCAAATCTTTTTATAACGCACTGCATAACGTACCGGGAACCTAAAGAAACACGACCACTGTGAGCTATTTCAAAGCAACATGTGTATCTCACGGCACATGTTGTATGCCAACCCTAATGCTGCCCTGAGGAGCTGGATAACTCGCCGCCCTTCCAGAGACACAAGAAGAGGCCACGGTCAATACGAACATGGCAGCCAGCCAGAGCAGCAGAGAGGATTCTCAAGATTCAACACATAAACAAAAATGTTAGACATTTGCAACCGTGAGCAATAATTAGGAAGCAGCAACAGTTAAAGAATATAATGGATTAGTAGATCTTATTAATGGTGTCATTCTTTTATAAAGTTTGAAAATTTGAAATCAGAGAACAGTCATGCAGCAGCTACTTTGTCATGCACAGATAATGAGGTATCTTCTGATGTTTTGGCCTGAAGGTGACACAGGACGAAAGCCGAGTGTCCAAAATGGAAAAGGGTTCATATGAGTTTTTCTTTCTTTTTTCTTTTTTTTCACATCAACTTTTCTAACTCTGTAAAGAAGGAAAAGAAATACCATGGTTTTCGTTCTCTGGCTATGAGGTGCTCCAGTCAGTCGCTCACTACAAAAATTGACAGCATGTCTCCTAGCAACACCGGCTTTCCGATGTCAATCAAACAGTGGCATGGGAAACGGCCCTCAACAAGCCTGAAGCTGAAACTGTTTAAACAAACGTGTCCAAAAACAATTTTACCCTCTTATGAAAAATAGAAAAGGATGAATAATTGCTGCAATTTCATGTGAGTTTATATTTTAGAGTTGAAGTTTTTCTTTTACTTCAAAACAATTTAAGTACAGACACAAAGGATCTGTATATGTATGGATGATTACAGTATGTAAATACATGTATAGTTTTAAAACACAAAAAAATTGTTGCAAAACAAGTTCAACAATATCAGAAATGTAGCTGCTGAAGACATTTTAAAGCTCCATATTTTCTTCTTCTTCTGTATTTTATTTTGAAGTGTTGATCCATAAGAAGATATATTTGTTGTTTTAAGAAAACAAAAGCCATCTCAGTGTAGTTTTAAATCTCCTCTATCAGGCTTCTCTCTGGAGCTCTAGTAACAACAGGTCGGTGAGCCAATCAGAAGAGAGGAGGCTCTGAGCCTCTCTTCTGATTGGCTGACTGTTTTCTGAGTGATCCAATAAAAATAAAGCAGATTTCAAGCAAAAACACTTCAAAGAAACCAAATCCTGCAAGGTTTGGATGGTGGGTCCAGGTGGGCGGGGCTTGGTGACTGCTTTGTTGTGACATCACAAAGTTCCAGAAGCCATGACTCCTGGTTTTAAGGCTCAGTTTCTGACTACAGGCTGTGTGCATTTCTCTGTGGACTGAGGCTTTGATACTTTCACAGTATTAATATAGAACCTAGACCTGATCTATAATCACACTACACATGGACAGAGACCTTTATACTATATGGACCTTTAACTGCAACAGAGAAATGATAGAGACATGAAGCAACTGGAACGTGACTCAGGCAAAAATTTACACAACACTTCAGTGGAAATTGTTATGAAGTAGATGGTTGAAAACATATAGAGACCATCAATCCTGTGAGATGACTATAACCACAAAGCATTTTAAGAATTGATATTAGCCTCTTCTGAAACAGGCATGAAGCTCTTTTGATAAAGACCTCTAAAGGCACTTTACGCATGGTTGTTGCATAGCTGGAGACATTTATCATAAATTCCTCAATATTTGCACACACTTGCAAATGAAAAAATACTTTGAAAAACAGTAAAACTCTGACATAATTAACTATCAGTGCATACTGTTATCAGCACCACTGGGCAGTGGAGCATTAGGTTGGGTTTAAGCCAGTTGTTTGAAGTTGCTGGTCCAGCTGTCGGGTGAAGAACTTGGACCAGGCTGTGCTGAAGCTGCCGTCCAGCTCACCACTGTGACCTGGACGTGTATGAAAGGATTCCACCTGGTTGAGTAAGTCTGGTGGTAATTATAAATGTCAGATTGTACTTTTATCAGTTTTTTTCTTTCTTGGCTAATTTCCTCCCTTAATGGTGCCATTCTTCTTTTTCCTAGCTTCAACACAGGTGGTATGAAAAGACGTGAAGAAAAATAGAGCAGCTCACTTGGGATTAAACGCATGTGAGGCAGTGTTTCAAGAAGCCTGCTACAGCCCTATATAAAGTGCTGCAATTGAGGCCATACTGTACAGTATATCCATCGCAGTACACTGAAGCGATGGAGCCGAGACCATGGCTGTACAGTATTACTGACTGTGCCCTGTGCTCTATTATACATTCTCCTACAGTAAATCAATATCCATTCACAGTTCATCGTTCAGTTCAACAGAGCTAAAACACACAATCTACAGTTGAAGCATCAACACTCCAACAATGCGTGCGAGTATTACCTACACAGTATAATCTTGCTGTTGTACTTGTACTCTTATTGTTTCTGTTTGCATGTGGTGGCGACATCATAATGCAGATCTCTGTAGTGCAGTTTAAGGAACCATTTGAAAGCCATGTGAACATATGTGGATTGTTTTAAATACAAATAATGGATTTAAAGGAGTTTTGACTGACGCTCATATTACATTATTTCTTTATGGAGTGCTAGACGGACTACCAGAGAAGATGAATAAAACAAGCTGAGTTAAGTGCAGCATGGATTTCTGATGTCAGACACTAAAATAAATTTCATGCAAATGAGAATATGACAAGGCCTTTACAACTATCTTTATCTGGCTGGTTTCAACAGGACACAACCATAACACTGGTATACATATGACTGTCAAGGTTCTGTTTCACAGCCGCAAAGTCCTTCAGACAAATCAAAATGCTGATACACCACTTTACCTCGAACAAGGGTCGAACAAGATATAATTTGACCTCCAGCTAAAATTCAATGGAGGTTTGTATAGGGGGCAAACAGACTGCAAATCTGACAGTATGCACTTCTGAATACAACAAGTGCAGGAAGCTCTACTTGCTCAGATCAGGACAGACAGGATGCAAAATGAAACACTGAATCTTCTCCTGGCATGATTTGGACCAAATTAAACAAAGTGTAGGTGTGATTGCACCTCGGATTTTTTGGAGAGTACCACCCTTTCTACTATAGTCTCAGGTTTTATCTGCAGATCATGGAGGGGTGTCTTCCTCTCAGACAGTCACTTCCAATACATGCACAGAAGTGACACTAATTGCAAAAACACAGCTTCCACACAATGGCTTTTCACTGAGCCTGGCAAGCCTGGGCTGTTGTGGTTTTTTGTCCCAGTGGTGAATAGATACAGCAGAGCCCATTCTGGCACAAATGCACCTACACGAGGGGAGGTGGGCGGGGGGGGATGGGAAGCCATATTTAGAAATTCAGGGGGTGTGTAGGGAACTATGGGCTGGTGTGAAAAAGCCCAGTGTGTTTCTGGTTCACGTTTCTCTCTCCTGCTGTGTTTGATGTTTAGCTGGGTGAGCCACGGAGGCTTTGGAGTTGTCACGACTGATGTCAATATTGTCGGTTTTTAATGTGTGAATAACCAGCAGGTTTTACACACAGCAGACACTGAATAGTGAGAGGAGGTACGTGTGAACGGTACGGTGGCAGAGACAGGTGAATTTACCAACATGTGTAGATACAATTCAGCTTTTAAATTTCACGTTTCCTCACCGCAGATTATATTATTCCTATACTAGTTTGCCAATGATGCTGTTGCAGCTACAGTGGTTGGATACGAAATACACAGTAAATTCACAAGATTCACAAAAACACAACAAAGCTAAACCAAGACAGTCTGATGGACCCGGTGTACTGGGAGAAGTGAAGCTGGTCTGACAGCTGCCCACCGCAGTTGTAAACGCTTACAGGATAATGGCACATTGAAATTCCCGTCATATCCAAAGACTCTTGTGTCAGTTGCTTTAATGATATCACCATAAGATGACCTGACTGAGAGTGAGGGGAAGAGTACCACACGCAGGAAACAACAGACATGTCTGCTGGCGTGGTGCAGTACATTCACTTCTTGTTTTACTTTTGAGATGAAACCACTCTGAATGTTTATCTGACATGCTGAAACAAAGCGTGAGAGTAGCACAAGCAGAGAAGGTCAGTAAACCAGCTCAGTGATGTCAGTTAAAACAATATCTGTCTACAGTTTGCTGACATTAGCTGACATTAGCCGCTATTAGTCCTGATCCAGGACTTTCCTTCAACGTTACACAATCAGATCTCCCTGAACCTGGATATTTGAGTCACTCAGTGCTCATACATTTTATTTTTATTGTTGGATAACTGACTTAGGGTCAGCACACAGGACACAGAAATGAGAACCGGCAGGTGTAATGAAAATAAAATCAAATTACTAAGACTACAAAACCCCATTAAAGTCAATACAAATCATATAAAATCAAAGGTGTTATAGGATGTTTTTTTTGGAGTGCTGCTCAGCTGCAGAGAACTCGGTGCTGCCACTGGTGGCTGGAAGCTGTACTACAACAATAATACTCATTTTGTCTTCTTTGCATACTCTGGCCACCGGTCCAGTTGAGCATTATTAAGAAATCCTGCACCATCTTTTATTTTAATGGAAATAAACTTTCCTTATCTTCATATTGTGTGTTTTTATTAGTTTGCCTGATGTCTGATGACATCTTTTTTTCTTACGACTGCCTTCCATCTGGTGTGTTCAGATTTTCATCATTCTTCCCATCACAAATTTCATGAGCTACAAAGTTACAAAAATGTCCATAAAAAACCCAACAGCATGACCGTGCTGAACAGAGTAATGGTGTGTTTTAAAGCTGATTAATTTGTAAAAAACAGAAATAAATAAATATCCTATTCTGCCATTTATGACAGTGAATAATGAATACAGTGACAAACAGGTGCAGCGGGAAACCAAATAAGCTTTGTCATGATGGAAGAAATTATTTAGATTTTTTATATCTAGTACTAATTAATTTAAGGTTGAAAGTAAACAACAGGCAGCACCTGTTATGTTTCAGGAGTACCTACAAATAAAATCTGTATAATCATGATAAATCTGAGGAGTGACTGACTGTTCTGTGTCTCAGTGACATGACGGGGAGATACAAGAGAGTGAGTGGGTATAATGTACAATATACAGTATGTGTGCATTCAGCCGTTTGGTAAGAAAGCACGTGTTGGCTACATGTGAGTTCAGAATTGAGGACTAGAAGGTGATATGTTCAGACAAGTGGTCCAGCACGAAGGCTCGAGAACAGCATCGCTGGTTTCTAACTGACCCTGCTGTAGCCTGGGAGATTCTTCACTCAGTCAGGCAGAAAGAGGAGAGATGAAGAAACCACATCAAGTCACGGGGGAGCTGATGGGAAAGTGATACACAGCGAGTGACCTGGAGAACAATGCATCTCTGCTCGGCCTGTAGGCTGCTGGCAGGCTGAGAGAGAGAGAGAGAGAGAGAGAGAGAGAGAGAGAGAGAGAGAGAGAGAGAGAGAGAGAGAGAGAGGAGATAGCAGAGACGCAGACTGACTCACGGAGCTGAGTCTCATAAGAGGAGCTGTGAGCGTGGTGATCTAAGCTGGCGTCCATATGTGGGAGGACAAGCTCTGCTTTCACGTCCACTCTATCCTCTTTTAAAATGACAAGAAGTGGTTGTATTAAATTCCTAAGTGGTGGTACACGAGCAGATGTTTCCATGTGATAATTGAAGCAGTTCAACCAGCAGTGGGTTCATCGGAGCTTTAATGTGTGTTACTGTAAACATGTCTGGCTTTAGTTTTGTCACGTTGTAGAACAATGTCCTTGAACTCAAATTTTTAATACCTAGACTCGATCATCAAAATACCACAAAACCCACGAGAAAACCCACGAAGGATCGCCACTGAACAACAGTGTAATGTCGTATCTTCATTTTACTCTTTTTATCTATTTTCATTTAGAAGATTTTACCGGACCTTTCAACCTCCTATTGCGGTCTTCATCAACGGATGGATTTTCCTTTTTTTGTGTGTGTGTGTGTGTTCGTCTAAATATTTCATTTCCAAGGTCAAGAATAAACGTTTATGCTCAATATCACACAGCTGCAGAACGTGGAGTGCATGTTGTATTTGCCACTGTGCATATGTTTGCCTGGATTTCAGGCCCCTTTGCATTATACCGAGGCAGCTACTCTCATCTGTTATTTGGCAGACTGCTCACAGACTCTGACACGATGTGAATGTAAAAATCTTACCTGATGGAGATAAAATCCTTCAGCTGAGCGGAGATCCCCAGAAACTTGCAGTGGTTCGTGGTGTAGCTGATGTTAGTCAGGACGATTTTCTTCTTATACACTTTCCCCACGTCAAAGTCCTAAAAACAGAGGATTCAAAATATTTCAAATCGTTCTGTTGCTTTTAAAATCCATCAACAAAAATTGAAAAATCAGAACTCTACTGTTAATTAAAGTTACATAGCTTTAAATGGGAAACATGCACATTACAGAATTCCTGTGATAGAGTCAGAAGTGATGTTTTGTGGTGGTGTGGCACCTTGAAGAGGACGGCCTCTGGTTTACTGATGAAGGGAGACGCTCTTGACTCTTTTCCATGACCTTTTTTAGCGGGTGTGATGAGCTTCCCGCTGAACACTGCAGGTTCTTCCGGCTTCACTTTTGTCGGCACCAATGAAGTCTCGTCATTCGGGAGCTTCTGGCGCCACACGGAGAAGCAACGGCAACAATCAGTTTATAATGAAACTGTAGAATTTGAACATCCAGAACATAAACTCAAAATCAACAGCCATAAAAAAAATGCCTCTTTATATCGAACCGCAGTGAAGATGCTAATTAAAAGTATTTTGATAGCGCAGCGGGGAACTTTTTTCTCTTTGGGGCTCTTTGTGTGAATAAAAGAAAAAGTTGTAAATTCTGTCTCTGTCTGACTGAAAGCAAAACAATAAATGCAACTTATGTCAATAAGTGTAAAAAAATGAAAAATAATTTCATATAATAAACTGAAGAAGTAAAAGAGAGTGTGAACTGTGTTTAGAGGTTATAAAAATGTTATATTTTTCTACATGTCAGACTGTTTTTAAGGGTCCTGTTTTACTTTTTTGGTTTTGTCATTTTATCTCTGCTCTGTTTTTTTCTGTATTGTAAAACATTTAAAGTCAATGAATCATCTTATTAGCTTTGTTACATTGCTGTGCTCATCTATTGCAGTAGTCATTAGTGCGTTGAGAAGAAGCCTTTCATGAGAGCATCAGTCTGATCTGTATGGTCAGAGGAGAGATCACTTCTACTTGACTTGTCACACCGGCTCGGAGCTCTGAGCTGTATCGCCGCGCTCGCTCTGAGGCCTCAAAGCCACCAGCACAATGAGAAGAGATGCCTGTCGTCCCACATTTCAAGTGTGAAGGCGGCTGGATGAGACAGAGAGCCAACTCACCTCCATGACAGTGAGCCACAGACACTCATGGAGCAGCCTTTGAGCAAGGCACCATAACCCTAGATTCAAGAAAAAGTCAGAACCGGTGGAGTCAGTGGTCCAACTCTGATGTCATCGATATGATGGAGTTTGACTGATTATGTGTTTACAATTCTGTATTAGAAAGTTAGTGCTAGTTGTCTACAGGCGCTCAGTGTGTTGTACGCCAATGTGTTAGCATGACTCAGGACACAGATTCTGATAAAACATTTTGATGAACACTCATTTGAGTAATCACTAATAGTACTGCAACTAACAATTATTTTCATTATTGACTGTTTCTTGATTCTTTTTCAACTAATCAATGAATCGTTTACTCGATAAAATGTCAGAAACATGTGCAACTGTGCTTTGAGACTTGATTGATTTGGCACTATATAACTAAAAGTTGACTTGTCTGATCAACAGTCCAAAAGAGATGGAAAACAGCGAAGCTCCCATCTATAAACAGAACAAACCCGTGGATCGCTCAGGTCATCCTGACTCCCTCAGCGCCTTATCGTCGGCCTGGCAAGGTTTTAGACAGACCTGTGCTACCTCCACCTGCAAGCAATGAGCTTCACCATGAGCATGTGGGAGCTCCACGATACAACCCCTCCAGATCCCACACCCCCTACATGCACGATCCCCCACCAAGTAGTAAAAGTCTCCAGTGGGGGAACGATAACATGATCCCTCACCTGCTTCCCATCTGCAATCTCTGACAGTTGTGTTTATTGGAACACACTAACAAGCTGGAGGTGCAGCTCCCGGGAACTGAAACTGTGTTTTATCCACGTCCCCAGCCATGAGACCTCACCCCCCCAGTTTTCAACCAACCTGTTTAAATCAGTGAACAGTTGGATCAGCTTTGTTGTTTACATCAAAAACTGCTACACAGCTAATTCAAATCAAGCAAAGAACGGCTTTCAGTTATGTTATTTATAAATCATGCTTTAGGTGGGAAATTCATCTGCTCAAGAATATGCAATAAGAACATCCGTAGAAAAACGATATGCCTGCTCTGAATGAGACATGATTTATGACTGTTTAATTTTAACAGCTTGCAGGGATTTGCTTGTGGTTGGCGGTGGCTGTTATTGTAGTGCACCTTGTAGTTCTGGTCCCACAGCCCTGAGAACTCAGGCTCAGCCAGGCTGTCAGCCAGGCTCTGGTGGTCCACTTCCTGCTGCGTGGTTTCCTCGAGGTCCACACCGTCAGAGGAAGCGGACGATGAGCTGCTTACGTCACTGAACTCTCGTAACTGCCGGAGAAATGCACAAACACATCGAGTCATAATCGTTCAGGATCTCTTTATACTGTCACTTCACACATGGCATCTCAGATGTTAATAAACAGCTCACGATTGTGGCTCTCTCCTCTCTGGATGGTGGGGGGCTGGGATCCAGGTAGTACAGGAGCTTCTCTCTCGCCTTCCCCAGAGACGAGAACTTGTCAGTGGTTGAGAGTTTAGGCAGCTTTGCCTGGTGCGTCTTTCTGCTCTTCGCCAGCTGTTCCTCCTGAAGGATTTTTGCCACAATCGCCACCTTGTTTGACTTCTGCCTCTCTTCGAATTCCCTGAGAAGGGCAAATCAACAGCACTGCATTATGCTGAAATGGGGTCATATATTCCTCAGCGCACAGCAAGAGAAAACACCCACACACTGCTGCATGGAGTGGGAGTGGAGGACATGCATGTGGGAGAGAAAGAGGAGAGGAAAGGAAAGGAGGGAAGAGTAGAGGAGAGGACGCACTCTTGTTTTCGTTTTATCTTCTCTAGATGTTTCTGTTGGTGCATATGCTTGATGCTGTTGATGCCTTGGGCCTGCAGGGACTCTCTCAGCTGTCTCTGGTGCTGTTCTTTCTTCTGGGCATTTGCTCTGGCTCTGCTTAGTTGGACTTGTAAGCTCTCCTGAAGGAACAACGGCAGATTAATGACGCTACATTTGACCTCATGCAACCTTATGCATTAAATTGATCATCGGAATTATAAGAAATTGATGTAACAAAATATTTTTTTTCCTAAAATATTAAATGTACCTGTTGAATGTTCAGTTCTTGAATACAGGAATAAGCATGACGATGATTACACTGCAAGATCATAATGACGGGCACATAGTACTGTTGACAACAGCATACACAGTCCAGAGGTGAATTTACCTCATTCAAACATCAATGAAAATGAGGTCTCTGCTTCATGTCATAGCGAGGAGGAGAATTTGAAGTGGTTGGAATCAGTAAATCCAGATCCTGATGGCATGATTTGTAAAAATGTACAGCAAGCAAACGCTGTAAATGTAAGTTTATATGATGTTTAATGAAGTTTATTAAATGTTTTACCATGGTTTAAAAGCAAAATTGCAATTTCTGTGAAATAAAGTAATTTGCAGTGTAAGGATCACACGACCACAGACATTACTGCAACTTTAACTAGTCATGCTACTACTTCCAATTTTCCATTTTCTACATCTGCCAAATATAAACTCTATTTATTTATTCACTTATTTTGTTGTAATTACATTGTAAATTGTATTATATTCTATTTAATCTGTTCTTTTATTATTATTTTTCTTATGTTTTTTTTGTTTGCTAATGTTATTCTAGTTTTTTTAATCTAATTTATTGTATCTCATTGTTGATTTGTCTTTTTCTTTTTGGCTCATCAGTCGCCTGTGAAGCACTTTGAACTGCACTAACCTGTATGAGAAGTGCTATACAAATAAAGGTTGTTTGATTGATTGATTGATTGATTGATTGATTGATTAGAAACACTGGTATTCATATGGTATAAACTACAGAGCCTGGCGGGTGTCAGGGAGAAATTTGGGTTCACTCACTCACTCACTCACTCACTCACTCACTCTATGCAGTCTAATGTTAATTCAGTGGAAATTTGAACAATTTCATCTAAATGAAATTTTCGGTTTAGATCTAATTTTGTCAGTTCCGTGATGTGAAAGAGTTTGAGAACCACTGAATTAGAACACACACATACAGTAATATCTTAGACAGTATCTGTACTGACAGTATGTCACCACTCATAATGCATATTACTGATTCTGTCCAGCTGAGATTAAAAAGATTTTTTCATAACTTCTAAGGCAGTAAGTTAAACTATACTGTACTGTTTGAAATTGACTGTGTCACATTTCCACCAGATTTAACGACAACGATTACATTCACTTCTATACATGAATTTAAATATACATTTATATTTGCCTCATGCACTCATAATGTGCTTACATTGCTTTTATGATGTCTGAGCACAAATTGTATCATGATGTCTTTAAAGCTTTTTGAGTATATGATGCATCACTGATTATGGTTTATATATAAAAGGCTATTCATGTATGCACTTAGAAATGGTCTTATATTGTACTATTCATATAGCAGCTATAGATAATGTTCATAATATACAGAGCTAAAACAACAACATCACACACTCTGCAGCATTAGTATGTGTGGCTGCTGTTTCTTACTTGTGCAGCTGCTATGTTAGATTTCAGTGACTCAACAGCTTGCCTCCTCTTTTCCAGTAACTCCCTGTTCTGTTGGTCCTTCTCAGCCTGTTGCTGATGCATCCTGAATGAAACGGGGACAACCACAAACACTGTGAATGGTCCAATACAGTGTGAGAGAAAAACACATGTGCTGTCACTGTTTGGAATCAAAGGAGCTGAATAAGACAGATTAATTATAATAACTCGAGATGCTTCGCCCTCTATGAGCAGAAACCTCAGCAAGAAAATATTCTCTTGTCACACTGGTAATGTATAAGTTTAGGTTTCGGATTGTAAGTGCTGATGAGGAACTTGGGAGAAAGAAAGGTGAAGAAACACGGTCCCCGGAGCTCCCTGATTTCTGTTGACAGTGGATAATAGTGAGACAAATTTATGGCTCTGAAACAGATTTCTTATCACCGTTCTATATTAACACATAAAGGCATTTATAAAAAAAAAATCTGTACCTGTCATTCTATTTAAATGAACAGGCAAATCTGAGAATAACAACATAGATTTTTGCATAAACTGACAACATTTTTTGGCAAACAAAATTCATGCAGAACGGAAGTTATCAGAAAGTGGAGGAGCTGAACAAAAGAATATAACACACAAAAAGACAGAAATGAACAATCTTGGAAGTTAAAATATGCAGATATGTCATCCTGCGGTTGGCTGGTGGTTTTGGCTGTTACTGGATAATGGCTTCTTTCACTTCTTGGAGCACAAAAAAAAAATCTTAATCAAAAATAGTGTCCTATTATATAAATAGACAACTGCTCGTTGGAAAGTTGTCATGATTTAAGTGGGATACTCCACTCAGTGCATTGGTTGTTGAAAAAGACATGTGCTACAAGGGGGCAGGTTAACACAAAGTTGACTTTTAAAATAAACAACATGTGTAAGGTATGTACAGTGTTTGTATGGTTTCTATACAGTTAGTGATTTTTGGGAAGTATCATGACTAACTGCGACTGTGCATCAATTCAAGCTCTTTCAAATATTTTGTCAGCTCCGCTTAAAACGTTTTGCCAATATGAGCGAATTATCAATAGCATGTGTCAACTTCCCAACAAGTCCTCTGAGACTCTTCATATTCTTGTCCTACTCCGAGCCCTGTTTATTGGCTTAAAAGCTGATTACCTTTTAATGGTCTCTTTCAAGTACTTGGCAGCTATCTTGCAGTTCGCCTGGTGCTCGCCAGTTCTCTTCTGACAGTCACTCTCCTCTTTCTTCATCACAGCTGCTTGTTTGCTACCAGAACACAAATCACAGACACTTATACCGTTATTACTCTTTACATGGCCGTTCATTCAGTTCATATAGGTGATTCTCCACACAGACTATAGAGACTTTTCATAAAAAGAATCATTAAAAAGGACTAGAGAATAATTTCACAGGACCAAAAAAATACTTTCATGGAGAACTGATAGCTTGAACATAGATTATATTTTATTTTTCCCACTTGCATGCACAAATTAATAACTAATAATCGTTCACTCTCTGCATTATGAGTGGTATTTCACATAAATTAGATGTGTGCTTAGTTCAATTCTCAATTTTCTATGTATCAAAGAGCAGCAGAAAAACGAAAATGAAGAAGATGGTCGTTGTCCCTACTCTCTGAGACGCTGCATCTTGAGCTGTAGGTTCTGGCCGGCTTGCCTCTCCTGCCGCAGCCTCGTTTCTGCTTTCTGGGCCTTAATGACCTTGAAGACCCGCTCCTCCTCCTGCACCTCCTGCCGGAGTGAGGAGTACCTGCCAAGCTCCACCTCCACCTCACTCAGCTCCAGTCTGAGGAGCAAGGACATAGATGAGATGGATGTAGACAGAACAAGGAGCTAATGATGCTGACTGATGGTGTACATGATGCACTTGAACAGTCACTCAGAAGAGGTAAGGAGTTACGACTCTATACGGTTTTGAAGCCCAATAATTATTTAATTTTTTTGAATAATAAAAACAGATAAGTCGACCATATCAGTTGGTCAAAGAGGCAAACATTTGATCCCTGGATGATGTTGAAAAAGCCTATGAAACATTTGAAGCCATACAGTAATTTCCCTTTAAGAGGTAGTTCCTTAAAGCAGGATGAGAGAAGAATGCCTGTCAGAAAAATACTTCACAATCAAACCATGTTCCTCACTCCAGCTGCTTCAGCTCGGTGTTGATGTGGCCTTCCAGCTCCTCTTCACTCTGCAGCTTTTGACACAGATGCTTATGCTGGGCTCGTAGACGAAACACTGCCACGCTGCAGAATAAAATAAACAAAGAGTGTGAGGCAGGAACTTCTCATATATGAATATAAAGTAGAGACCAGTCAGTTTCGAACTCACCTGTTGTCCACTGCTTTCTGTCGCTCTATCTCTTTCTCCAAGTGATCCCTCTGCTGCACCAAACTTGGAATATTCTGACGACAGAGTTTCAGTTCGTCTCTGAAAAAGAAAAGAAAAAACAACAAATCAGCGCTGACATAGAGAAAAGCTCAAGATCAAAGTCAGTCAGAAGAAATAGTTTCAAGGCTGTTAAAGTGCAACGTGTTCTGAGGCTACAGGCTAATGGATTTCCTCATGGCCACTGCAACAAAAGGATGGTAATTCTGTCAGCTAAGGCAATCTAATGAAGATATTGAAAAGCTGAGAGTGTACGCAAACACACCTCGACAGCTTTGAATTGCCCAGTGTTCTGTTTGCAGTCTAATGGTGTGCAACACAACAATCTGTGACTGGAGGGGAAGGGGGGCAGTCATAAAGAGAAAATCATAGCACATGCTACAATAAAAACTGCAGATTGGTTAAAAGCCAGGTGTGCTTAGGTTCCATTAAACTCATGTTTGATCAGAGCGCAGCACAGCTCCACACTGACCTTTGATGCCTTGTGCTAAAAGGAAACTGACAGCCATTTTTGCTGGGTGCTGCATCACAGTTCATCGGCTGCTTAATGGCTCGCAGTGCAGACAAATAAAAAGAGGGAAGAAAAGTGGGGAGAGAGGACATTATGGGAAATGTTCTCTCTTCAGCTGAAATGATTTCCTGCAAATTGCTGAATCAATTGGTACAGAAATGATTGGTTTTGTATGAGGAGAGCAAGAGGGGAAAGACCTGGGAAAGTGGAATAACACTGAAAGAAAGAAACTAACAGAAACTGGAAAGATTGTCAGAAAATTGTGTTGGTTTTTTTTTTTTTGGCCATGCAACAACCTGTGAAATAAAAGACACTTGTGTTTTTTTTACATTCCTACTACAAAATAAATGCTAAGTTTACAATTACGTGCACAGACTTCAGTTAAGTCTATCTAGGTTAAGGAGCTACTGTGGCTCTAGAACTGCGTTGTTTGCCAGGTCCAGACCTGGCTTTCAGCACGTCATGCTCCTTCTGTCGGTGAAAGCAGTCCAGCTGGTCCAGGTTTCGTCTCAGCTTGAACATCCGTGCTGTCGCGGCATAACTCCTCTTCTTACCATAATCGCCCACAACCACAAGGTCACCATCACCGTCGTCCTCTCTTGGGACAGATGCACAATGATATTTACGAGAGGTTGCATATTTAATGCAAAGTCTGACTATGCATTTTGTACATACACAAAATTATACCACAATTATACCTGGAGATGTTTATTGGGTTTTTTTTACAAACATAAAAAGTACTAAATTGAGCTTTACAATTTTACTGAGAATCACAATGAATCAGAATTACTTCATGTTCTGCAGTAGATGATGAGAAGGAGATAACATGATGAGTACATTAACATTTATATTTTTGTGATTCAAAGAAAAGTTAAAATACCTACTCAGACAATTCTTCTAACCACTCCAAATCAGGAGGAAGAGCAGGTTCCTGGTCTGAACCTTCATCTGAAATATAAAGCTATATGTTATATTATCCCAGTCTCGTAAAACTTAGGTAAAAGAAAGAAGCAGTTATGTGTTTATGCGTGTAAATGTATTTGAATTACAGAGAAGGTATCTCAGTGACTACAAGCATCAAACAGGAGCTGTCACTCACCCAGGTGGCCACAGCTGTCTGAAGCCACATCAGATGGACTTTCCCTGTCTTCTTCGTCCATTTCACCTTATTATGAATGAGGCAGAACCAGACAAACCTAACGAGAATAACGAAAAGTGGGCTGAATGGATTACCAAACATCTTCAGTGATTTGGAAATATTACGTGGCATTGCTCGTTGAATAGCTGGAAGCCACTTTAACGCCACAGATATGTAATTCATCAACAGTCGCTTTCCTCTTGGTTCATGACGCTTATCACAAACTGCGGCAGCTGTCTCGTTTAAAAAGTAAAATTTCCATCTTAAAAATGTTTCTTGGTAAATTTAATGTTTGCCGATTCCAAGTTGGCTCTCTTAGTGAATTGGATAAGACGTTAAGTCATAAATTGGGGTGTATAAGTAAGTAAGTGTCAGTCAGACAACGTTCAATAAGCAGATTTCTAAAGGGAATTTGGCGTCCCGTTGAAGTTAGCTACTCAACGCGCGCTAGGAGAGAACTTGGAGAGCTAAACAACTAATGCTAAGTTAACGTTGTATGATATTTCAAATTAAAAACGTTTTCAGTTACGAACGCTACTACCTTGCGTAGAGAGCCTTTCCTTCTCTTGGCAAAAATATCTTCTCAAAACTACTTTTTTTCTTACGGCAAATTTAATCCGCCATGTTTGTTAGTGTTTCCAAGGAGACAGGACGCAAGGGGCGCGGCCCTGACGTCCCTTCAGTCGCCGCCTAGCCAAGAAACAGGTTTGGATGCGGCTGCACAGATTCCTGATTAATAACAAAATAAAACAGGTTGCCTTTAAATTATTATGACTCACTGCTCTTATTATGTCCAGAGTTTGTAATAATTTTCCCCAAAGTACTGAAGGTGACAATACATTTTTTAAAGTTTTAGTTTTTTATGCATAATTTCACATCTATAAGAGTAAATTTTCAAATAATAACTCAACCATTCTTTCCTGCGTTGATTATAGAAATCTATTGAAATGTTTGCTTAAATTATAGTATTTCCATTTAACATTATAACTTAAATTTACCCCCTGGCAATTTATTTTTATACTTTTTTCATTTTTATTTTTTATTTTCAATTTTCCTTTGGTTGTTAAACTGTATATTTATTTATACACCTGCTAATTCTGATGAACTGTTTACCCATTTACTATGTTTATACTTGCTCATATGTATAATGTTCCTATACATTTTCAAAAAAAAATAAACAAACAAAAACATTCAGCTGAAAGCAGCAGAGGCAAAACAGGAAACCTAATTGTAATGACAAAGTAATCTGACACAATATGGTCCATAGGTTCTGCCAAAATTACCCAGTAAGAGGTTAAAAGAGAGAAGAAACCAGTAAAATCTCTCTGTGTTAAAGAGGGAATCACTGGTGTATAGCCTTATGTGCTGTTGTAGCATACTAATAAGTGTAGCGCTGATTAAAAGGCTTCAATAAAATCTAATATCGAAAAACATAGACGTTTAGTTTTCTTCTTTTACACAATAACAGTGTGACTGTTCCAACTGTTGTTTCCTTTTTGCACGATGATTCTATAATTTCCTTCACTATCACTGGTTTGTTTCTTTGGACTGATATCACTCAAGCCACACGCAGCAGAAAATACCTCAGCTGGTTCAGAAAGCGTGATAGCCTGAATCTGTGTGTTATGCAGATTCTTTTGTCGAGCATGGGAGAGTGTGCAGCCCTATCTGATTTACACTGGGAAAAGACAATTTTCTAGTTGGTCAGTATTGCACTGGCACAATGGATTTGGAAAGCTGCTCTCTTTTATTTGACATAATAAATCTTTCTTTCAATTTATTATAATGTTGAAGAGGAATTCAGAGGAGGGAGGAGAGAAGGGTGCGTTCTGCTGTATAACAGTGAAATCTTGTGATACAGGAATATTTCCTGTCACCATGGGAGACTGAATAAATAAACAGAGTGAGCGTGCATGTGTGTGCACACGCAAGTGTATGTGTGCGAATGTGTGTGATGTAGAATAGCAGGCAGGTTTTGTTGCAGAGATAAAGGCAGAGCAAAGTAACTGTGAGGGGAAACAGAGAATCCAGCTGATATGAAGAAAAGATCAACAGGAGGCAAACAGAGAGAGAGAGAGAGAGAGAGAGAGAGAGAATACACGAAGATGAGACGAATAAACAGAATAAGAAATATAGTTTGTGTTTGAGTGACTCAGTCCTGTACAGTGCATTGCAGCATGTGGCCTACTGTAGCCTGGCATCTTCATATCAAAAGAACTTACAGTGTAAATCCAAGTGGAGGGTCCAGTGGGAGGGAGAGACAGTGGTTTGACTCTGCTCCCCAGGGTGAGGCACCAGAAACCAGGGCATGTGCACTGCTGCAACTCTGCACTGATCTACTCTCCGCACAGCACATAAAAGAGGTTACTTATAATGAGGAGCAAAATCATAAATAGATAAAAATCATACAGATTTTGGCAGAATGGAGGATATATTTCCTGTTATAACTTATATATCCTATATTTATCCAATCAGACTGAGTGGAGATTAAAACGCTTACTGAGATAATACCTCCGGGACCCGCATAATACTTATATAATATAAAAATATCCCTTAGAAAATCCCATAGAATAAATTCCTCTGATACAGTGAGATGTGTTTCTACCTATGCCTTGCTGTTTTGTTTCTGCCAGATAATCTTTTTTGTCCGAGCTCCTAATGTCTGGAGAATATATTGAACTTTCATGGACTGAACCATAATTCAATTACAATCGTAAACATTTTGTCGAAACTGGGTCACAGTCAGTCAGCTGACAGGTCGGACTCATCCCATCCCAAACTGCAGGTGCATCACTAGGGTTTGATATGTAAAGACAGAATAATCAATTGAAATCATAATAAAGCCAAATGCAGATAAACAGAAGCAGCATTAGCAAATTTAACATTATGCAGATGTACATTATGTGCGGGGGCAGCAGACTGGCAGTTAGTTTCTTGCATACGATTTCCTCAACAACTTTTTCACTCAGTTAGTTTTCCTATATTCTGTATGGTAACTTTGTTCAGTGGCATAAATGAGGCCGTCCGGCTTTTGGGTTTGAGTCTTGATGAAACATTTAACAGAAGTTTGAAAGACGTCATTTAAATCATTTAAGTTGCATCATGGGAACTGTAGCATTCAGTATTTGCGGCGCTTCAGCCATTGATCGATGATGATGCTTTCTCAAGTCTTTGTCACCAGTTTTATAAAAGCGTAATTCTTAATGGAAAACCACTTTATCCGTTTACTGCGTATATAATATAATATTCAAAATTTAGCATCTGTTAATTCTTATTATACTGTAAGTGGTTTTTAAATACTCCTACAATACATGGATTTATAGTGTGTAGCGCTAAATACAGATTTCATATGGTTTACGTTCCACTGGTATCTCCACTGTGGTTCCTGTGTGTGGTGCTCAATGATGACAACACTCAGTAGCTGCTTTGCTTAATGGGATTATTTTTCATCTGGTATCACTGTGTATTTTTCTGCATTTTACTGCCGTTATTTGATGGTTGAAAGTGGAGAGATGACAGGAAGGAGAGCTGTAAACTGACACGTCTCTGATTGGACACAATGTTCTGCTCCTTCCTCTCTTACAGGCCACCAGGGCACCTCCATCGTACTCCTGAATGAGACTTTTGTGTCAGGTGTGGTCTTATTATACTTTATCATATTTGATCTCATCTGCACTGGACTCCTGTAGGAGACTGAATCTTTTAAAACGAGGATCTTTGGTCTCTGATATGAAAGTGTTTGATAACCTCTGTACCACAGCAATGGGCCCCTGATGTTGGAAACAGGCTGATCTACATGTGCATTAGAACTGAATTATATTATATATTAGTCTGGAGAGGAGATGTGGAGCTACCAGTGGAACCTCCGTTCAGAGCAGTTCCTCATTTTCCCACATTATTCTGCTGAGCAGAAGCCCCGGGGCGGTCAGCTGATCCAGAGTCCCATGAGGAATGGTTTAATTTTACCAGAGCTCACCACCCATTATCCCGATTAGTGGACACCTAGTAGAGTATGTAATTGGTCTAACATGGGTTTAATACACACTAAAAAATGCTGGTTTATTCTAATAACCCAACTGCTGGTTCTAACGTTAGGTTAAATATAGTGACCCTGCGCGATGGGTTGAAGATGCACCCTGAAATCGCAGGCTGCATCGCTCTTCACAGTCCGCCATTTTTATGCAGTTTAGGCTTCCAGAAGAAAAACAATGGGAAACATAGATTTTAAATTAATTTTATACATTTTTATTATACTTATATATATACTTATACATGGCTAACTTCATTAGCTGGGACATTATGGCGCTTGTTTCATTGTTTCATCATTTTATAACAATTTTAATTGAGTTTTAACATCAACCAGCAGAAGTTTATGGATGTTAAATAAGTCCCAGAATTTGGGTTGTTTTTTGGAAGCTTAAATTCAACGACAAAGTAATTTTTACCAACATGCCGCGGGGCCTAAACTGGGTGACTTTTAACCAAGCAGTGTATGTAATGACAGTTCTACCTGCTACTCTTTATTATCCCCTGAACCAACTGAAGGACTTCTGGGTTCTTCTGGGTTCTTCTGGGTTCTTCTGGGTTCCCCTAACACCCACTGTGGGCTGCAGTGGGTCCCTCGTGTGAAGCCTCTGCTGTTTCCACCAGAGAGATCCACAAACTTTATCTGAGACACTAATTGTCTAATGGAGATTATTCGGATGTCTCAAACATTACATAATATGATGAAGTCTTATGTTCGTGACAGGCGTC
>NW_019524900.1:499796-509774 GCF_002814215.2 Seriola lalandi dorsalis | reverse complement strand
GAATCTGACGTTTAGAGGCCAAGCAACAGAGGGATCGACAGATTAGTGACTCTCTCTCTCTCCCTCTCCCTCCCTCTCCCTCTCCCTCTCTCTCTCTCTCTCTCTCTCTCTCTCTCTCTCTCCTCTGTTGCTGGGGGACAAGCGGCGGTAGCGGCAGCGGCGGTGGATCGTTGCGCTGTAGCGGTCGGACCGGGAGTTTTTTTTTCCCCCTTCTTTTTCCTTATAGGTGCGCTCTCTCCTCATGTGCGCTCCTCCTGGACGCGGAGGAATCGGGGAACAGCTGATCATGGGGTCATCATCATCATCCCCACCATCTTCATCATCATCATCATCATCATCATCCTCAGCATCTTCAGCAGTGTCAGCGCTTCTCTTTACTTTCTTCTCCGCGGCGCCGGATCACGAGAAGAAGAGCGCGCTAAAATAAAACTCTGTGGCTTCAGTCGTCTATTGTTCCAAACCCGGGAAACTTTTCTTCTTTTTTTGTTATAAAACTGTTATTTATCATAAAGCCAGTGGAATGGAGGTCCCAACTTTCCTGCTGTCCAGTCTTGCCCTGCTCTTTGTCGGAGGGGATATTTTCACCAGGTGAGATCAGCCTTGCTTTTTCTTTTTTCTTTTTTCTACTTCTTGCAGGTGTCTTACATCCATGACCTCCTCCTCTCCTCATCCTCTCATCTCCTAAAGATTCAGGAGGGGAATGAAAAGTTGGATGTAGCATTAACTCAAAGTCAAGGCAAAGGAACCAGTGGGAATCATGGTTATATCATGAGAGAAGCGTTATATAGAGTTAATATGCATTACACTATAGCAACCAATACATCATCTTGAAAATCATTGATCCTTTTGAAAAATAAATATTAATCGATTAAAAATCACTAGTCAGTTTTATTCCTGCTCGCTGTGCTTCGCCTCCCACGATTTCACCTCATTCATATTAATGTACATGACGCCTGAAGCTGCGTACATTCAATTTACGTCCCTTTAACTTCTGTATCCTTCCATAAAAATACTTCTCCATGCACGCGCACAACCTGAAGCCCGCTCTCTGCTCTGCTTCCCCTCCGGGCACATGGACCTGATGACACCATTTGCATAATGCATATGCATAGAAATAAGTAATTGTTGGATTTTGGTTTTTTTTATGGAGATGCCTGCAAGCTGGGGAGAGTGGGTGTGTTGTTGTGTGTGTGTGGCAGTTAATGTCACCCACCTCCAGGCCTGTTGGATTTGGGGGGGGGGGGGGGGGGGGGGGGCAAATATCAGATGGTGCCATGACACACATGGATAAGAAGAGGCCTCTGTGACAAATACATTTAAGCAGGGCTGCTCAGCTTTAATGTAAATGCCCCGTTTGGAGAGTTTGAGGCAGGTTGTGCTGCTGGAGTCAGATGGGCAGCTTCCATCACAAACATGTGACTGGATGAGGCTCACAATGCCTCCTGCTCAGTGCACGTTCTGCTAAAATTAGTCTTTAAAAATGAACTCGACTGAGGACGTAAAGTGAGGTGAAAGTGAGATGATCAAAAAGAGAGAGCATTGATCCTCTTGAGATGAGAAAAACCCTTAACTCAGTGCTATTTAAAGTAATTTTTACACAGTCACTGCACTGACATTTAATCTAACCGTGACCTGATTACACAGATATCTTGAATACGAAACAGTATGCTTTTGTCGACCAGGTGTATCTAAACCAGATGGCGAGTTCTGGTGCTTTAAACTTTTATGTTTTCTATAGAGGCCTGTAGTACGCAGCTGAAATGCCCCTGCGGTCCTGTCCATAAGCTTTCAGCAGCATCCAATTCTCAGGATAACCAGCATCAACTACACTGAGCTCCAATTTCCCCCCAAAGCCCACATGCCTCCGCTGAAAAGGGCAAAGGCTGAAGCTGTTAAAGCTCTGGGTGAAATTTGGGCAAATCGCTTCTATTGTCCCTCTTGGCTGTTCACCAGCAGAGGGAGTAATAGCTATTGTAATTGGATTTTCCTGCCTCTAGTCACTGCTGTTATTATTATTTTGTTCTCAGTACAATGCAGAGTGTAGGCTTTTTCTTGCACCTCATTATGTGTCAGCTCTTTCTCTTTCTCTCTCTCACACTCACACACACACAATCATGCACACACACGCACTCACACACACACACTGCTGTTTTGCCTTTGGTGGCTGAAAGTTGCAAACTGCCTCCCCCCTCTTCTCAGAACAGAATTACACTGGTTCTCTTTTTAGCTCCTCATTTATCCATCTCATAAAAGTTGCTTAGCTTTAGCTCTGCCTCGCCACCTTTGGTGTGGCGTGTATTTCACAGCTTTTCTTTTCCAGCTGAAGTGTCACTTACCCTTCACTTCACTTCACCAACACAGTCTGCATGTAGCCGAACTGATGGTGTAATACCTGCAACAGAGACAGCAGGAAGCACGGGGGCTGTAAGAATACTGTCGAGGACGGCAGCAGCACCTCAAACAGAATAATGAGCGATAATAATGTAGAACATAACAACACGTATGGTTACAAATCCTTCAGAAAGCAAAGCATCTCATTGGCTGTTTTAACCTCGGTGGATGTAGGATGATATATTTGATACTTGTCATTTACACCATAAAAGACTTAATCATCGACAAGATTATTCTTCAGATCCAAAAACTATTTCCATACACACAGACCTGATGCTGGAAACACTCCAGACGAACCCCCAGGTCGTCTGTGCAGCAGGTTATTATGACCCATGGTTACGTTTAGTTGCTAGGCGACATCTAGTGGTCGTAGTAATGATGACAGGAGCGAAGGGAAAGGTGTCGGTGACGTAGTATAAAGAGAGACAGAGTCCATGTCAGGAGGAGGTGGTGCTGGATGGATGAATACCACACAGGAGAGCAGTGTGTTCGATTCCCATGTTGTTTCTATTATCCGTGACTGTTCGACAAAGGTAACCACGTTGTTGTTATTGTAACGATGACATCAAAGACCGTCCAATGTTGATGAAGTACTTATTTTAACCTAAATCACCATATTTTTTCTAAAACCTGACCAAGCCATGAACGTTATTATAGTAACCATGGTGATGGAGGCAGGTACACCGCTCTCTATACAATTGGTGTTTATTATTAGTTTATTTATTATTGTAACCATGACAACCGAGGTCCGGTACGTCTGCCGCTGTAGGGGCGCTATTTCAGGAGACGGTCCTGTGGGTCGTATCAGAGGGTTGGAGGACTGATGCACCAAATGTATATTAATGCGAGGTTGAATTTAGTCCATAAATGCACTATCTTGTAATGTTTTACTCATGTTTGCTAAAAACTGCAGTGTCCAGCTGTTTTAAGGAGTGACTTAGACTTAAAAAAATAATGTTTGTGACCATTTCTCAAAGATTTACATCTTCAGTAGGAACCAGTTGATTTTGGGCTTAGAGCCAAAGAAGACAGAAAGTATTGAGAGAGTGAAACATTATGGTTTTGTTCACTTAAGCACAGAATGACACCAGCCTTTTCCTTTAAAGGAGCTGTTGTAAGCTTTGCTATTGCTACATAGCTAACATTCGCATTAACAGCTGTTTACTTACCAGTCTAGCAGAAACATTGAGCAAGTTCAGCATCAAACTTTATTCCTTTACTCACCAACAGCTGTCTGCAGAAGTGGAAACAAACACCAATGTTAACTCTTCTCTCTATCACGTCTTTTCCTCTACTGATGTTAGCATGCTAACCAGCTAGCTGCATTCCGATAGCGACTCACTGTAGCTTCCAATCTGAAGTCGTAGAGCTGCTGACAGGACATATAATAACCTCTCGTCTTGTAAACACAACGATGGCTGACACTCTTGACAAGAAACCATGTATATGGCGGCAGAGAAAACCTACGCATAGCAGCTTTAATGTCTATAGACCTCAGGTGTATGATATTAACAATGTCTGTTTCAGTTAGGTCCCAAAATGCAGTTGTTAGTAATGAATTCATTTCCTGCTTTGACTTGAAAACGTCTCCTGTGATAGAATCATCATCAACCCAGTTCCCTCGTGGCTTCACCTCGAACGAGTAAACAGTTTGTTCGCTAACCCTGTTGGCCGCATAACAACAGAGATCTTTGAGTGGTTTACCTGCGGTACGCTTTTATTGTGAAGCAGCTGCATGAAGTGTTGAGTCTGCAGTCTTAATATAGCTACAGTTTATTCAGGTGTGATGGCAGCAGATTAGTCAACGGTGAGGCTCCTATCTGCTCGACGAAGGTGAGAGGAGGGACGTAGATCACGACAAGAAGCAGCGTAGACGGCGACTCTCAGGATTTGACCCTCTAAATAGAGCCTGTTATTGTGGGTCATTGTGGCTACCATCAGCTGACAGGAAGTGGAAAGAAGATATTGTAGTTATGTGACAGTAAGGAACAACAGCAGCGCCTGGAAAGTGAGGAAAGAAGAATGTCAGGCATCGTTTGTTGTAAATTGATGGATAATAAATTTATTTGTGAATAAACAGAGGGTCACTGTTTCACACAGAAGTGGTGTCAGCTAGTTTCCATCACAAGAGTGCTTCTCTCGGTTTCTCTGCAAAATATAATAAAAAAATACAAATAAAAATTATGCAGAAAATATAAATGTATCATATGCACAGAGAGTGGGAGGAGTGGGGAGATCAACACATTCCTCCCACGGCTCAGTTTCACCCCGGGGTCGTGGCGGGTTAATCTGACCTTGAATGAGAGCTGCAGTTGTTTCAGTTTCATTATATTTTCACTGACCAGTGGTGTGAAGGATATTTGTTTATCTCACAAGGTGGAAAGAGACGCTCAGTGTCGTGTGTCAGCTCTTCCGGCAGAGAGACATTTTGTTTTCTTGTGGACACATGAGAGATGTCCAGATCATAGTTTAGCAAGACGTGATGCAGCAGGATTTAATCCCACCATTTCACGATCTCTCTGGTCCGTCACACTCGTCCTTACACCTGCACTCAGGTGACACCGACGTCCTGACTAATCCGCGTGAGAGGCTGAGTCAGCAGATAACCCCCCCACCCCCCACTGTCCAGAGAGTACATTTCCCCAGTAACACAGTGATTTGATCATGTTCCACTGGCTGCAGGAACTGGCTCTGAAGCCTGACTCTGCTCTTGCTGCAGGGTGAGGTGGTGCAGCGACGCTTCAGAGCTTCCACTAAAAGCCTCCTACTCAATTCAAGGTGATGCACCACGTGGAAGGAAGCAGTTTACTCCAATCGGTTTCATTTACCCGTTGAATATGTTCAAAAATGTTCAAATTCTGAACACCTCATACATATGAATTCATTTGTATAAATGGGGGTTTTTCCTGTCCTCTTTGTTTCTGCAGAGTTTTTATATCCTGCAGCTGAAAACTTTCACATGATGGACACTAATTTGAATCCACAAGGGATGACTCACTGTAGAGTATAGAGAAGTGTATTATATTATTATTAGTTTTTATTGTATTATTTTTCTTCTTCTTATTATTATTATTAATATTTGCCTATTTATATAGCACTTTTCAAAAGTTACAGATATGTCATAAAATCATCAGATTTAAAAGAGAATAAATAGAAACAATTTGGTGTAGAAAAATAATTCATTGTAGGAAAATACTAGTTATTCCTTTATTAAAGTGGAGCTCCACAATAACCATAAATAAATAAATGATTAGTATCAGGTTCTGTGATACTGAACAAGAAAAAAAAAATCAGTGGTAGATAGTTCAACTACAAATTGTAATTGAGGTTTTTCCTGTGCTGTGAACACCAGTATGTAAAAATATATTTTGTAGTTCTGCAGTTCATCTTACAATCACAACACTTATTAACTTAGTTTAGTCCAGTGAAAGAAGCATGACGCTCATCCAGTGATATAAGCTGTTCAAGACCAAATGTCACATTATTTAAATTTGGAGAAAGCTCCGTTTCTTCAGGCTCTTTAAAATCACAGAGGACACTCACTGACCTGAACACGAGCCCCACAGCGTTTCCGCTCTGACCAGGAGAAACCTTCCTGCTCCAACAGCAGCTCTGCATCCCGCAGACTCCATCACTGCACTTATCAGGACGAGATCGAGACTCCATCCAGTAAACAGAGGATCAGGGTTCAGACTTGAGGCATCCCTGTTCTTCAGATGACCTTTGACCTCTGTACAGAGAGAGAATGTCCTCTCTAGGATGGCCTACATTATATTTTCTCCTTGTGCTGAAATCATTGGTTTTTATATTTTTAAAAATAATAATAATAATAAACAAGTTAACAGAGAACGTTCACAGTAACTTAAATAGGCCAGTCATTTCAAGTCAAGTCAAAAAAATCCTTCTATTAGAGTCTGACAGAATAAAAATGGCTTCTCCTACAAGAAGAAACCAAAGCCATACACGGGGATGAAATGCTAAATCGTAGCTCTGCTTGTTCTATAACATTTATTGTATCATAAAATCTTATTCTGCTGCAGATTTCAACTGGAATTTCTTTCAATACAAGAGCAGAGGAAAGAAACAGGCTCAGACTAAAGATAAAAAGTATAAACATAAACATACACACAGTCTCAAAATGCAGCTCCCTCCATCTTAAACAACGACTCCAGTAGGAAACCTACACAACGGGGATCTGTGATTGGTCGTTAGGTACGTCTCTGTCTGGCTTGGGATTGGTTGAGTGTCATGAAAAAAAGGAGCTTAATTGTTTTACAAGTCATCAAATACTGCGAGAAAATGACAACCGCGCTCAGTAGGAAACATCCTTTATGTGTTGATGAGCACCGGCCTTATAATGTGGGTTATTCACAATGTGACGACGTATTTTGAGATAAAGACTAAAGAAAAACAAACAAACATCAGGAGTTCCAGAAGCTTTTTTCATTTTTAAAACATAATTTTTTCCTATTTTTTGTCGATAAAATGTCGATCAATTTCTCCTTTCCCTTCGCAGTATCCTCTGTTTTTCTATGGATGTGGGTAAAATGGGCAAGTGATAAACGTGTACTACGACCGAGACATCAGACGATAAATACAAGACTGAAATACAAAATTCATTTTGTAAAGTATTAAAGGTATTCAAATATTTCTGTATTGTCGCTTCTGGGACTCCATACCTAAGTGTCTAATGTGATTGTAATGTAGTAAAAAGATCTGTTGCTCAGATGAAAAGCAACCGAGACCCTATTTATTATCACTGTAAGCTAATGTAGTGCAAACACACACACACACACACACACACACAGATATGTGCAACTTATTCATGTTTTATTGACGTGACTGTTGTGTCACGTTGTTGTAATTTCACACTGATGCCAATAAAACACGTGAAGCAGTGAATGACAGAGAGAGGATCAGGGGACTGACGCTTTACACATGTTCAGGTAACGAGCAGCGTCAGCCTATAAAAACTAATTAGGCTCGTTAGTGTGTGCTGCACATTACGATCACAAAAGAAAAGACGCCATGAATTTGAGCGAGGCCGTCTCTGTTTGTCTTCCCTCTCTCCTCCTTCTTATCCCCCCATCTGCTTAATGTTAGCTCACAAACAGAAGGGTGCGAGATCCAGGCCTCAGGAGAGACGTATGATGAAAATGAAATACAAGAGGAAGAGAAAACACACACGCACCATCAATTGTTTGTCATGAATGGAGGGTAGAGAGAGGGGAAATGTTAAGTGAATCTCCCCTGAGAGAAAATTAAATGTTCAACCCTGCATGTGCGAATACATGTTCTTCTTGCTTATATGCAGCAATTATTAATAAATAAATAAATAAATCAAGGAGAGAAGATTTATTAATTTCACATTTGTGCACAGGAAGTGACACGCTTCTGACGTGTGTAGGAAAAACAGAAGAACTATGTGTAAAGAAAGTCAAAATCCATTAATTGGACATTAAAGGGAAAATATGTTACGCCCGGGATAAAAGTTACATTTAGTAATCTGTAACTATAAATACAGTTCGCAGCAGCGAAACTGCACACACTAAGGGCTTTAAAAAGGTCGGGGACTGCAATACTAAGTATGAAATATACCTGTGCACCATCTTAGATTGTCTTTCGATCAATGAACTTTCTTGATGATCAAATAAAAAAAAAAGTCCTATTTTTCCTAAAATATGGGATTAATTTCTCAAATTTTTGGAATCAATACCTGACAACCCAGTTCCTTAAATTGACCAAATGAGACTGTTGTCTGTATGTATATAAACGTGTTGATATATGTCTGTTTGTTTAAGTAATTTATTAATTATCATTTTGTAAACCATCATTATTGTTGTTATAAAAGATTTGAAAGATAAATCCAAACCACTCTGGAATCAATAAAGATAAGAAAAAAGCAAAGTATGACACATACTATAAAGTCACAGTAAACCTGTTAATCTGATCACCAGAGACAGGATACAGCGAGGTAATGTAAAATTCATATCAAATTATAATAAAAAGTCTCACGCTGTAGGACTTGTCCCCAGCAGACGAACACTTCCACACACACTGCCCGTCTGACCTTGGCGCGTTAACGGATTTCTTGAAGGAAAAGCTCTTCATTTCCAAATTTAGAAAGTGCCAATTAGTGAAGAAATCCAGGAGTCACATAGTGATTAATGAATTCACTCAGTGCTCCCATTTATTTTGAGACGTGACAGTGATTGCCAGACTAAAAATACATCCGCCGCTACAAAATGGATCCGCTCAGGAAATGTTAATGACACGGCAGAAACGTGTGTGTGTTTGTACAGAGAGCCAGATGTTTTTGTGTTGTGTTGTTGTGCCGTGTGCGGAGGTCAGTTTTTCGGATGGTCAACGTACGTGGTGTACGCTTTGCTTTCTAGGAGGTCGACTTTCCTCAAATGCCAGCCTGACTTCAAAGGTCACTGAAGGGCTTTTCATTGTTGGTCAAAAATAATGTGGCTTGTTTCCTTGGCAATGCGACCACTGGCACTTTGTGACTTTGAATGTCACTTAAACCCTCAATTTTATTCCACTTATCAGCTGCGCGTCGGTCACGTCCTCCAAGATTTGATTCTACATCTGAAATGTATTGTTTGTAAAGCTCTGCCTGTATTCAGTGACAGCGTATTATTGAAACATTAGCACTAACAACAGACTGATACTGAGCTGACATCGACTCAAACACACAGAGGTCCGCGCTGTGCTGTTCTGTGTGTGTGTGTGTGTCTGCATGCTGGGTGTTTACAGGAATGCAAAACTGCCACCTGGTGGTATCTGAGCTGCGCTGCTCTTGTTAAATACACCCAGGCTGAAGCTGTCAGTGTGGGCTCTGGGCCTTGCAGCAGTCCCTTAGCGCTCCAGAGGGGGTGGGGGGTTCCCTTTATACCAGAAAATAGATTTTAATTTCACTGTTATTCCCTCCTGAGAGGTTAGTGGGATGAAAAAAAAGCACAAGTTCTGTTTGAATCGAGGTGTCACGCTCCCAAACCGGAGACAGAAGTGTGTAAGTGTGTTATAACTCCATCAGGATGAAAGTTACTAAATGCAGCTCTGTAGTCGAGTGAGAATATTTGAATTGAAGCGAAAAGCTTTTGAGGCTCGTGGACTCACAGCGTGATGTTCACACTGAGCTGTGTGAACTCTTGAAGCTACACTGATGGATCTGAATCTGCTGTCAGCTTCGTCAACCAGGTCTTAACCAGTGCGACTTCTGCATGTTATTACATGTGCAGATTTTTTGACATTCAGTGTCTTTGATCATTTTCATGCAAAAACTTCCAACAAATGATGAGCTGCTAATGATGACACATAGGGCGCCACATTCTCGCCATTATTTACTATTACTTAAAGATTTAAAACCCCCGCCTTGAATAAAGTAAAACAAAAAAAACAAAGGGTATGAATAAGTTATCCCACTTAAGTCTTTTTAAATGTTTTATGAAGCAGATTAATTATATATATACACATTTTTTTTCTTACTGTTGCAAATTTAATCAACTCAATGTCATAATTAATTGAAAACATGGTGGAGATTTAGGAAAAGTGGATTGACAGCGTAACATTTACATAAAG
>NW_019524900.1:449205-498832 GCF_002814215.2 Seriola lalandi dorsalis | reverse complement strand
ACACACACACACACACACACACACACACACACACACACTGCCCTGTGCACTTACACGCCTACACTGATCATCATAACGCAGCATCATGTGGTCACTACATTCCTATTGATGTAATGTGAACATGAAGCTCCAGGAGGAAGGGCTGTTATGACCATTAGGGAATCATGTGTGTTATTTGGGGTAATTCCCTTCATTCAACTCATATCTCATGGCCTTTTATGTGGAGTTATATTTGTGTCATAAAACATCAAATAAACACGAAACTTACACAAATAAAACAAAACAAAAAAACAGATTCATAAATTTGTTTTGTAAATGAAATAACATTCACAAATATGAATTTGCACTCAGAAATATTTTTTTGGAGCAGTCCAGTGGATTTCACATTGGAGCTGATGCAAAAATCCGTTATATAAAACAATATTTAGATTTTTCTTGGGAGAGATAAATCAATCTTAAATGATATTTGTGGAGCTTTTTCTTCCCAATCATTCGATGGGGAACTCAGAATTCCATATGCACATAATTTTATTAATATGATTAATATTTAGCATATTGTGTGAATCCCACTGTATTTTGGAAAACATTTTTTTACACTATATTCATTTATATTACACTATTACATTTATAAATCGGCAGATGCCTTTTTTTCCCCTAAATAATTTTTCCAGACTTTCAAAATAAGAGTTAAATATCATTAAAACATTGGAAGAATATCCCTAAAACAACCAGGACCGTGTTCAGCAGCACGGTGGGAATGCTTCAATTTATTTATGCTACATCTACAGTGGCCCAGAGAGCTCAACAAAACTACAACTTGACAAAGCACAAGCAAATGAAAACTACATCTTTCCTGCTGCTCAGCTCTTTTGGCCACAACATGTATCAGTAGCTAAGTGCTGGTATAATTTCCCGAGTGCAAATACATTTGTGGATGCTGTTTGCAAATGCGCTGTTACTGCATTTGCACGGCACACGACACATTTGTGAATCTGGCCTCATTTGTGTAACGTACGTTGCATTAAAGTTTTATGAAACAAAATGAATTTACATAAACAAAGCAGTGGATTAATGGTGAGACTGTGCACAATGCAAACGTTTCCATTTTATAAATAGCAGCGTAAATGGCGTTTTGTAAGACGAATATGTTATTATTAATCCGTGCACCGCCACTGGAGGATGCTATGTAAATCAGCCAAACTCATCTCCCCTGCTGACCTTGGCGTACAGTAACCCTGCCACTGTAAATCACCTCACACTGTACACGCAGTGCATGGTCAATAGAATATCATTTAGCAGAGTCGGTTATGGGACGGTGTTGACTGGTGGGGAATGGGAATGTATGATTCCTTAATGTTCAGTATAAATAGCCTTTTTTCTGTTCTGCATCAGAGAGCCGCCTCGTAGTTTCTGCCCTCGAGCGTCCGATCACAGGGGATCACTCCATGCTAATCATATGGCAAACTATGAAGTGAAGACATTACGACGTGTGTGTGTGTGTGTGTGTGTGTGTGTGTGTGCGTGAGTCCATGAAAGCCCAGTGCTGTTTCTGAATGCCCACAGTGTGATGTGCCACTTAGCATGGTTAAACTGGATAATGCTTAATCTCTATGCGCTGTAGGAGTGCTTGAGACGTGGGAGGGAAACAGATGGCTGATGGGAGTGAGGATGGGAGGGACTGATGGATCCAGAGTGAGCAGAGAAGGTGTGTGTGTGTGTGTGTGTGTGTGTGTGTGTGTGTGTGCGTGTGTGTGTAGGGGGGGACAGGGGACGTTTGCCTTCTTTTCTCACTTCTCCCCCCGCAGGTCCACCAGTGAACGTGGCCATGGCTATCGAGGTGGCCAGCATTGACCACATCTCCGAAGCCAACATGGTAAAGTATACGGTCACTCTCTCTCCTTCCCTGTTTTTATTTATTTTTAATTTTTTTTCTCCCTCTGATGTTCTTTATCGTCCCTAAACTCCACTTTACTGCAGCAAAGATCAAAGATTCTCTATTTGCATAATCCTGATTTATCCCACTTGAGGGTTTGAAAGTACTCAGTGTGAACATGTGTGACACATCGGCTGAGTTGTTAGATAATTTGATACTTTCATGGATTTCGTGCCGTAAGAACCAAAAGCTGGTGGGACGATTCATGTCGTGTGTGTGAGGCTTTGATTCTAGTCCAAACAAACAAATTCATCATTTTTCCTGCTTCAATATTTGAAAGAAAGTCCAACAACCAATGATGAAAATCAGGGTAAATTCATAAGTTGTTTTACAAATAGAAGAGTGATGGGTTTGATACAGATGACATCAGAATCAGCTTTTTCCTCCGCTGTAGTGAAGCATAATAAGTAGATTTCTAATAAATGGTTTTAGATTTCCACCAAATTATGTGGCAACCCTTTATTTTACACCTTACACATATAGTTTTCCCAGTTGAAACCCATGTTTACACTGTTTCTTTAAGGGACAGGGAAACAGGAGAGGTTTAGGAAATGAGGAAATCTAAGAGGGAAGATAAAGGTTGTTTCCACTCTTACATTCAGATTCATCTTTAATCCCTTATTTGTTATTTATCACTTACACATTTATTTTTTTGTCAATTTTCATCTAGTGTAATTATTTCATTATTTGTTCACTTATTTATTTTTGTTTATCTTGGATAATGTTCAAATCCCAGGGACAATCTTTATACCTTTAAACCATCTGTTTTATACCTGTGAATGTACGTTAATATCATTTTATAACAGTTTACTGTCTGTGTAACTTCCTTTGGCTCAATAAACATATTTGATAAAACATTTTCCACCAAATTAAAATAATTAAAGACTTTGTCCAGCAATTTACTTTTGCACTCAGTTAAGAAGAGGACAAGATATTCTGATTTTTTTTCTGGGTCAAGCTCCAAAAATACTGAATCTCACACTTCCTGTAATTTTTGTCAGAGTTGACAAAACTCTTCTAAAGCCACAAAAGACATTATTCAAGTGTTGACAGGCTGAAAGCTGCTCTTCGTGTTGAAGAAACATATCTCCATGGATAAAATTGGTGGAGTTTCCCTTTAAGTTTTGTATTTATGTGGCTCTATAGTGACTGTAGTGAAGCAAGAAATAACTTTAAACCTTTTTTTTCTCTTAATACTGTACAGCTCATGCCCATGACTCAGCCGCTATATTTGTGTGTGTGTGTGTGTGTGTGTGTGTGTGTGTGTGTGTGTGTGTGTGTGTATGTGTGTGTGTGCGCGTGTTGTTGTTGTTCCTGGCAGGAATACACCATGACCGTGTTCCTGCGGCAGAGCTGGCACGATGACCGCCTGTCCTACAATCACACCAACAAGACGCTGGGGTTGGACAGTCGCTTCGTGGACAAGCTGTGGCTCCCCGACACTTTCATAGTCAACGCCAAATCTGCTTGGTTCCACGACGTGACCGTGGAGAACAAGCTGATCCGCCTGCAGCCCAATGGGGTCATTCTGTACAGCAGCCGGTACGAGCGAACAGTCCACCGGCGAGACTCCTCACCGCTCCAGTTTATATATCTGGGGACTATTGCGTTCACCTTTTTTCCTTCTACATTCTTATTCTTGCTCGTTTCAGATTTTCAATTATCCTCTTTTTAAGCTTTTGACTGCATCTCGCAGACATTTGGGAGCACAGATTGTCTCTTGTTTGTTGTCTTTATGCATCAACGTCTCTCAGGACAATCTGAGAATAAACTGTTTACCCTGTGGTAACTTCCTGGACTTAAAACAATCTGTGTTTGTGGTGAAGGCAAAGAAATCACCGAAAGAGCTAAAATCAGGCGTTAGTGTGTAATAGTAGGTAAGGAACCATGAAATTTGAACAAAAATCAAAACCAGTTCAAGCCCTGGGCCACAGTTGCTGCTGCTCTCTAATCTTTCACCTCTGTGGTTAAGGTTTAAAGAAATGTTAAAAAGAAACACCAAAGTTAACTCTTGTCTCTATCACGTCTTTTCTTTTACTGAACTTAGCGCGCTAACCAGCTAGCCTCCGTCGTCGTCACTTTCAGATAGCGACTCACCGCGGCCTCCGATCTGCCTGGAGACGCAGCGAAGCTCAGAAGGTGTATGGAGCGCTGCAGGAATGAGTCCTAAAACCCAGGAGTTAGTTGTATTTTGCACTTTTTTTGAATAGGTCATAAAACGACATAAAATACATCAGTAAATTACTCCAGTCCTGATTTTCTTTAAGCTTCTACATCTGTTAAAAAAGGCTAACAAGTGTCTAAATGAGACCACAGCGGTTGTCAGAGAGAACCAAACTACAAGTTGTAGTTCGGTGGTGATGACGTTGAAGTCATGTGACCGTGGTGTCTTTGGTTTATAGGCTAACATTAGCTTTTTACTTCTGTTGATTGTATTTAGGCTTCATGAGTGAAGGTGAACCTGCTGAACTGAACCTGTCAGGATCAGAAACTGTTGTTTGTCACACAGTTTTTTTGTTGAGGGAACCGGGATGACGCCAACATCCGGGTCGACCAACAAAAAACACGCCATCCCTGCAGCTCTATCTTATAACCTCTTGTCTTGGCTGAAGCTGCTGGCGAGCGACAACCACCGCCGCCTGCTCTCGCCAAGAAACCTCGTCCAGGGGCAGAGAAAGCTCACAAACAGCCCCTCTAATAAATCACTGAGCTCTTGTTCAGCTGACAATACAGGATTCTAGTTTCATTGGAAAGATACCAGATATGAATGGATCCAACTGTGTGAATATGAAGAAGAGTTTCTTTCTTTTCTTCCCTAGAATCACTTCAACAGTGGCGTGTGACATGGACCTGACCAAGTATCCCATGGATGAACAGGAGTGCATGCTGGACCTGGAAAGCTGTAAGTTGTGGTTTACCTTCAGCTCTCCTCCACACATCCTGTAGCACAAAAACATTTGTTTTCTTGATTTACTACTGAAACGTTTTGCCGTCCAAGCGCACTGACATCCATAAAGGGTTATTATCACGAGCTCCGACCGTTCCTCAGCGCCGGGGAGAAAAATGCTACGTGCTCAGCACTTGTGGGTTGCGCTGATTAAATGTCTGGTCGTCATCTGTCATTTCACCCCAGACGGTTACTCCTCAGAGGACATCGTGTATCACTGGTCGGAGAGTCAGAGACACATCCACGGCCTGGACAAACTGGAGCTCTCCCAGTTCACCATCACGGACTATCGATTCGTCACTGAGATGATGAACTTCAAATCTGGTGAGCATTCATCTTGTTTTCCTGTGTTTCTCCAGGTGTCAGGTTTGGATGCAGCAACAACCTCTCTGAAAAAACCCTTTGCACGTTTTCCTCTGTGTTTTATGCATTAAGCACTAGTTTTTGGACTTGGCTCGTCTCATGTTGGAAACCTCTGCAGATTCTTTTTGAAGCGAGAGTTTTGTTTTGTTTTCTTAACTTCAGGCGCTTCTGTGTTTATATTTGATGCATAGAGGGAATGGATCAAGCCAGGTTTGCTGCTGAGCCAGGCAGGAGGTTTAGGAGATGATAGGAGTTGCTGCTGGGAAAACAGTCTGCAACACCAACTTAACATCTCACATCTTGAAGTTTCGCCACTAGTGGCACAAGCCTGCAAACACACGTTCTCTGTGATATTTTCCTGATGGATAATTAGCTTCTTCGCTAAAGGAATTAAACATGGCGTCTGTTTTCTTCTTCCCCAGCGAGTCTTCGCTTCCAGCTGAGACGTAACCGAGGCGTCTACATCATTCAGTCATACATGCCTTCGATATTACTGGTTGCCATGTCGTGGGTGTCCTTTTGGATCAGCCAATCAGCAGTCCCTGCTCGTGTATCCTTAGGTTGGTATCAGTTTGATTAGGACTCTTTTAAATTCTCTGAAAATGTGAAAGTTGTGACTAGAATAGAAATGTGCTGACCTGTTAAACCAAGTAAAAGAAAAACAATGAGCCCAGAAATAAATGACTATGCTAACATGCCGATGCTAAGCAGGTGTAACGTTTACCATGTTTGCAATCTTAGATTAGCATGTTAGCATGCTAATATTCACTATTTGAGTAGCATTAAACACAAAGCACAGCTAAAATTGATGGGAATGCCATTAGTTTTGCAAACTTTTAGACACAAACACAAAGTGTTCACTCTGAGACATAAATAGCTGTACTAAATTTAATAACAGTCCATCCAACAGCTGTTCAGACATTTCACTTACAGCCACTGATGTGAACGTCAAGCTGCTGCTGAGGAAAAGTCAGAGGAGCACCAGCGTTGAACCATGAAATTGTTTAATTACAAATAAATAAAATTTTTAGACCTAAATCATGTGAAAAACTGATATTTTTGCTGCAATAAATCCTCTAATGATGCAGCAGCCTTCTTGGTAAACAGGTTCACAGTCCCAGGCAGCAACAGCAGCGTCTGTTGTCAAAATGTTCCCAACTTTCAACTTTAATTTGTGTTTGTTTGCTTCAAATTCACAGGCAAGTTCAGTTCGTCTGGAACTTTTTCGTTCTCTTTGCTCTCCTCTGTCGTTTCCTTCTGTTTGTCACTTAAAAGTAAGAGATGTCAGAATTAACCAAATGATGTTCCAGACAGCTGACATGATGCATCGTAGAAAGCTATGTGTTTACTTTTATTAATATCGCAGCGTGTGTTACTCAGAAAATCAAATGAACCACTCTGCCTGATTCCTTAAAGGAAGCCTATTTATTTTCTTTCTCAGGTAATGATGAGGCTTCTTCTGCAATGTGGCAAAAATAAAAGCTTTTAAATGTGGTGGCTTGTTGTGTCATGTGCACATACAGAGTGAGAATAGCTGTGGGAAATGTCCGGGGCCCTTAGCCGTCAGGATTCGTGGCCCCCTGAACAACATGGTTGAACAGAACCTGCTCCAGATGTTTCACAGCCTCATCTGTCCTCCTCTGTTCTTTCTCCAGGCATCACAACCGTTCTGACCATGACCACACTGATGGTGAGCGCCCGCTCCTCCCTCCCCCGAGCGTCGGCCATCAAGGCGTTAGACGTCTACTTCTGGATCTGCTACGTCTTCGTGTTTGCAGCGCTCATCGAGTACGCCTTCGCTCACTACAACGCTGACTACCGACTCAAAGAGAAGGCCAAGGTGAAGGCCAACAAACTCAGCTCCGAGGTGAGGAAATCACTCCCATTATGTTCTCCCATCAACACATAACAGGGCTCAGCTGCAGGAGGGGGGGTGGGGTTGGGGGTTGTTGTGAGTAATGAGCGTGCCTCTCAAACATAGACCGGGTCCGAGGATCCATTCAACTGACCTTCAGCAAGACAATGAATCTCTATAGAGCATAATGGGAAAATAGAAGATGGCTCCACAGGGAGTTACAGTGACTCTCATCGTACTGTCTGTTTCCTTTGCTGCTGACGTTCATCTCACTGGGAGAAACCTTCAGAATAAGATCTGTCTCGATTGTGTTTTATTTTTTAATGAACTTTCTTTCGAATAAAGAAAAATTAAATAATGAAATAACAAAAGAAAAATGAGGGTAACGACAAAAAACGTGAGTGAAACTGAATATTACTGTGCTGTGATTTAAACCAATATGTGTGTGTTGATATGAGTTAAACTGCAATGACTTACTAATGTCACTGCAACATCCCAGGTCACAATAAACCAGTTTTTCTTTGATAATCAAGACTTGAATTTGAGGAATCAATAAAAATGTGTGCTGTGTGCAGTTCTGGACCGTCGTGTTTCCTTATCTACATATCACGTATTTTTGTTGCAAAAATGAAGTTTAAAGTTTAAAATGTCAAGTGTTTCGACAAATAAAAAGGACCAAGAACCTCTGTGTCACCAAAGTTATCCAGTAGAATAAGACAAAAGCAAGAGACGCTTTGTCAGAAAGTGTTTGTAATGAAGAAAATAGCAGAAGATGTTTTATTCACGTTGTAAAACCTGCAGTTTTTAGGAGGAGGGACTCAAAACGTAATTTCTGTCTTTTCATATTAAGTGTGTTTTCTCATTTTCCTGAACACAACACAACCGGTCCAGCAGAGAGCAGATGAGCTAACTGCTGAAAACTGAACTGAGAGAGCACTTACATGTCCCTCTGTCTGTCTCCCCACAGTCCATCGTAAAGAACGGCAAACAGGCCATGGTTCTGTTCTCCCTGTCGGTCACTGGCATGAACCAGGGCGTGATGATTTCCAGCCGTCACGGCCGGACCCAGCGCTCCAGCAGTGAGATCCCCGGGGAGGGGGGCAGCGAGGAGGCCGAGCCGAGGAGGAGAAGGTCCAAGCAGCCGGAGGAGAGCGAGGAGGAGAAGAAGAAGTGTTGTTCCAAGTGCGTCTGCAAGCCCATCGACGCCGACACCATCGACATCTACGCCAGGGCCGTGTTCCCTTTCACGTTCGCCGTGGTGAACGTGATCTACTGGGTGGCGTACACCATGTGAGGAGAAGGCAGCGGGTCTGTGCCAATGGCCGCCGTCCAGGGTTGTACATAAGAAACTGCTGGAGCTTTGCCACTTCAGTGCTGGCAGACTGGTGCAGCTGAAATATAAACTACTGCAGGCCTCAGTGGAAAGAAAAAACAACTTCAGAAGACATGAAGTGTTACGACCTGTGAACATGGAAATATGGTAATTAATTGGAAGTAGTCATGAGTTTAAAAAGTGTTAACAGGACTTCACATCTTTAAGTGTGAATACAAATATGTGTTTTCATGAAGGCGAAAGGACTGTGTTGCCTGTTGGAGACTCACACGCTCAGTGAAAACACTTCGACCAACCGTCCACATTTTTCCGTGTCATCCTGCTCCATGAACTGACTCAACTCAACACGGGACACGACAACAAACCAACCAACCAACCGAACGACCGACCAACCAACCATCCTGCTTGACGACCACCGGCTCACATCTTTCAAACACAAATAAAAGCATAGTTAGCCGAACTGACTCCAAGCCACGATCCGGAGTGAACCGCCTGTTATCTCCACGAGAAAACGCGCCGCCCGAACAAGAGGATAACAAGATGAGGTGTACTACTATTCTGCATGGCTGATAACTCACGCACCCTCGTCCCCAGTCATCGCCACCCCTCCCTCTCCTGCTCTTTCTCCTTTGGTCCTCCACCCTTTTTTTTTTTTTTTCCAAGTCATTTTTTTGTTTTGTTTAGGAGTGTCTTATCTCCTTCTGCCAGTTCTGCCTGTTTCCTCACCATTAAATGACTTCCTCCACTACCTGTGTGTGTGTGTGTCTTCAAATGTTTACTTGAATCTAAAATCCAAATGGTTGTTGGGTATGAATAATAATAATATAATAATAATAAATGCTGAAATCCCTCCTGACAGACGCTCTGTGAATGCGGGATCTCTTAAAACTAAATTTTTTAGCTGCAGTGAATATTATTTCAACACGAAGGCTCTAATTTGAGGGATTATGAATAATTGACTTGCATGTTCATCTCACAGCTTTGTGCTCTATTAATAATTCCAGACTCTTGTCTGTTCTTCGTCTGAACTTGGAAATTGATTTTAGGAAATTTTGGGGATGAGAAAGCGCCACTGCTTCCCAGTCAGAGAACGTCATGCTTTTCTTATTAGATTTAACGTAGCGGAACTTCCTCTGTGGTAATCACTGCACTCTCTGGACTTTTCTTACTACATTTTAATTTGATCTTTTAAGTTTAAACAAATTCTGTTAGAAATTTAATCAAAGGATTTTACAAACAACATCTTGAACAAGTTTTCAAGTATTAAAATATTATTGTGCTATTCTGAGAACCAGCAGGACTAAAGTTTATCCTGCAGTATGGAGACACCAAGTATGCAAGCTATCAGGAGATCCAGTCATGTTCATAGACTGTAAATAAAGATAGACGTAGCCTCCGTGATGTCACCCACTGGCGTCTGAAGAGCGGTTTTGAAGCTCAAAGTGACCTACTCCACCATTGCCATCTTGGCAGTTCCTGACTCTGCCCCTAACCAAGCAGAGACTTCGGTGTGGTTTGTGGCAAGCAAACGCTCACCCACCTGTCACTCAAAGCAACCACGCCCTCATTCCTTCACAACTTTAGTCCTTAATAAAATGTAAACAGGTGAGTTATATAAACAGGTGTCATGAAGGAGGAAATTAGCTCAAGAGACCAAAACAGTTTTTGTACCAGGCTGTAAACAAATTTATTTCTGCTGTAAAGTTGGACATTTTAACATGGGAGTCTATGGGGATGGACTCATTGTTTGGAGCCAGACTCTAGTGGCCATTAGAGGAACTGCAGGTGTTGGCACTCCAGTGAGATCTTGAGCTCAATGTGACTTCATAATTAAATGAAGTATATAATAATAATAACAATACTAATAATTTAGCAGCTTAAAAAGAGGACCTGCTGGAAACTAAAACAGATTCAGACAGAGCTAAAAGCAGAGTGGATATTTGGACTTAAGTTCATCAGCCAGACAGAAAATTAATGCTAATGTAACTCTACGTCTGCTGGATGTGTAAATTGCTCATTGATTTGTGTGTTTACAGCTTGTAACTGCTGCCCCCAAGAGGCCAAAAATCATCAGATAACGCAGGTTTAAAGCCTCATTTACAGGGAGGCAAAAAAAAGTACCAGAGGGGCAAGTAGGAGCAATGTCACCTCCACACTGATCATTTCCTGAGCAATGTTTAGGATTTACACACGGACCAAATAATAATAAAAAGAAAAACATCTTATCAGTCATCTGTCTATGCTTCACTTTAGTGGTTCAGTGGATTGACAGGGTTGACATTCCTAGACAGCATCGACCCCCAAGGCCTCCTCATTCTGATGCAACAGCAGTAACATACCCACACACTGCAGTGACTGCTTGGGGGGGGCCACCAGCATCTCCTCTCCCCTCCAGCTGCACCGTGTTTTTGTGTGTGCGGAGGCCAGGGAGCAAGACTGTTATCGGGGCCAGCAGCGTGGAGGCAGAGCAGGCATGGGTGGGAGCAGGGCAGGGCTGGGTGCTCTCTGAACAGGGAGCGCGGCAGGCCGGCTTCTCCCAGGGAGATAACTTTGTTCTGGGCCAGGAGAGATGACATCATGACGGATGGCGATGAAGATGTGGGCGCAAGGGGCAGGAAACGTTATCTTCTACAATGGCACCAAGGAGACGGAGACACACACACACACACACACACACACACACACACACACACACACACTTGTGGAACGCACTACAGCTTCCTTATACTCTACTCTAGTGGGCTTGAACAGTAGTCACTCCCCATTGAACACACACAGACACACACACACACACACACACACAAACACACACACACACACTTCTTACATGACGGCTCATCCAGCAGTGTCTGGGAGGTGGCTGTCATTTAAAAGGAGACAGATACAGACCAGGTCAGTGAGTGTGACTGTTGAGGTGTGTTCGTTTTCTACCACACAGCAGCAGAAGTTTTGGGAAACGCACTGAGGACCCTGATCTCAGCGAGGAGTCCAGCTCACACTGTAGGTCTGTACGGCACGCTGTCATACATATTACATAGATTCTGTTTCGAGGCATATTAGTATTCACGGTAACAGCACACAACAATACTCTGCCTGTTTTTGATTCAGATGATGAGACATTTCAGTGTCTCTCTCTAAGAAGACAAACTTCTACAGGGGTTAGTTAATGTTCTAACTGACTACTGTACTGATGGTGAATAAATCTTTTACTGACGACACATTTTAAGTTGCCACGGTGTCGAACTGCAGACCTGATAGTTTCTTCTAACAACTCTTTGTTGATTATTTAATAACGTTTTAAAATTGCAGATGACTTATGTCTTATATTTGCTAGAAAGGGAGAAATGTGTGAAACTGTTTTTAACAACTTCCTAACATTTTATTGCAAAAACCATGTTCCTATGCGTTACGCTGGGAGCACACTGCCTGTGTGGCGTGAGCGTGGCGGCCGCCGTCACTGAGCGGCTGCATGTGTGTTCACACCGGCTGCATCGCTGCTACAGTCAGCTCTATCTCACTACATAGAGTTACTGCTAAGCGGGTTACTGACATGTTGGATTTCTTTTCATTTATAAAGCATTCTTGAATAAATTACCAGCGCACTTTAAGTATCGATTCCCTTAAAACATTAGGACAGTTTAGAAATATAGTTTTACATTTTTTAAATCGTAATATTCCTGAATTTAATTGTTTTTATTATTGCTTTTGTAATCTGGGTATCATTGAAAATGAGGGTCACCCCTCAATGTATCTTAGAGAAAATAAATAAATAAAGGTTGATTATAAATTGATATCAAATTTATTTTTGACAGAAAATTTCACTGTGTCCACAAGCAGCTGCTAAAATGGTAATGTGTCTGTATCATATTCAGATTCAGACTAGACAGAGACAACTATAGAGGAAGGTGTCAGTTATATGTGATGTTGCTAGTATGATGTCAATATGACATCAACAGGTCTGTTTCTGCTGGGAGACGCACGTCACGTGAAAAATAGACGAGAAACTGAATCTATAAGAATACACAATGCAGCCTCGGGGTGTGAGACGCACGTGTCACGCAGGCAATGTGTCCCCTCTAACCTACGGTGGCTGACAAGGGCAAATTTGCTGCAATGGCCCAGAACACTTCTATCAGGAGAAACGAGCTGCTACATGTGATGCAGGAAGACAAAACAAAAAACATGAACAGCAAACACGCTGCAAATACAGAAACGATGCAACAACTAAAACACATGAACCTCCAAAACAAATGCAACTGTCAGCCACCATACTAACCTGTTAATGTGTGCTGAAATTAAAACTAAGACGTTCCGCAGCTGCCACGCACACACGCCACGCCACGCATCCAGGGTGTTCCCGGCCTTAGACAAAGAAAACATAGAACTGTGTTTCATAGTATGCCACCTTAACCAACAAGCAACCAGGATGCCGCCATGTTAGCGCTGCTTTCAAGTCATCACAATAATCCACAGAGATCCAGAGATCAAATTTAAGCAAATGCATGCAAAGCCTCCTCGAGTCCTTTAATATTGACTGAAGATCAGTCTAACTCTTTGCTTACAAATCACTGCTCGCTTTGAGTTCCCCCAAAGCTCTGAAGCTTTTATAGCGCTGACTAATTGACAAGTGAGGACTGTTTTCACACTGACATCATGTAATAGTTATTGATAATGAAGCCTGAACTTAGGGATGTGATGTGTAATGAGGCGGGCGGTTACATTTTTTATGTTTGGTGGGGCTTCTGGCAGCCCGACAATGATATTCTGTGTGAGTTTAGTCCTAAGATTTAGTGCAAAATGCAATCAGATTGAAGTGGCCTTGGGCAGTTTCTCACTCTTTCCCGAGTTTATTACAGTAATACACCAGAAAAACTACAGAACATAAACCACTTTATTGTTGCAACCTTTGAGACCCCGTTAACAAAAGTTTGAAGAGCTTCTCATTTATATCTTCTTTCTCTCTCTCTTTCTCTGCAACTTTTGTTATCAGTTTCGTCTTTTAAAATTGTTGATTCACAATTTTATGTTTATTGACTATACCATCATGAACTGTTTGAGCTTTTTTTTTTTTTTTTTTTGGGCGAAAAACGCTGACTCAGCATCAACTTTCATCGACCTTGCACCATGAATGATTTGTTGAAAAATAAATGTTGCAACAAAAAGGATTTTTCTGCTTAGTCATTTAACATTATGGCCCCTCTATTTAACACAGTGTGAATCAGTAAATTACGGAAAGAGGACGTCCAAGGATGCACCGGGTGGCAAATCCACCAAAACTCAATATACAATCAATATTTTGATTTAAAAGAAAAACATGATGAAGCTTCTGATTATCTTCTGTGCAGGTTTTCTGCGGCCGAACCATGTGTCGTGTCTTGAACATCCTGTTGGCTTTGCTGAGTCGCTTCCTGTTCGCGGTCCACGGGGTGGTGACAGTGTGGCGTGTGGTGGCCATTAAAGGGGAGCCGCTCTATTGGCTGCTGCTGACGGGTGTGGCTCTGCTGGGCGTGGAAATGGCCGTCACTCTGAAGTGCACCCGTAACGCCGAGTGGAAATGGTAACGCTTTTGGGTCATGCACACAAAGCACCAAAACCTAGAAAACCTAACATGTTCCTATATATTCAACACAATACACAGTTAATATCAGGAAGTCTTTACATTTAAGTTGTTCTAATTATCAGATGACACAAGACGCATGCATGTATTATTATTATCAAAAGTACAATAATACTAATCGTGTTGATAGTAGCAGTAGTTTCTGTCTTTTTCTATTTGGGGAAATAGATTTTTATTTTAGCTAAATATAAATCGTTGAGTGTTGCTCAACATTTATCAAAGACGTTCTGTGTGCATGTGTCCTTCAGTCCTTTGACCTCGTCATCATTTATCAACTGAACATTCAGTTCAATTCAATTTATTTTAGTCTTCATTAATATTTATACATAGTGAATAGACATAGAAATATACATACCAATAATGGCCTAAAAAGTTTTGGCTGAAGTTAAAAAAGAACTACACATTGTTAATTCATTACCACAACTCATCCACAGGATTTGACAGATGTGCACCTTCTTTTTATATTTGTCTGTACCCTTGTTTTTTTAAAGTATTTAAATGTATTTAATCCCCTCAGTTCATACGGACTTTCTGATTTCAAACAAGCTCTGAATTCTGTTTGCGTTTGGAGTAAATTATTTTGTGCTTTCTACATTATCTGTGCAACAGGTCATTTTAAAGCATTAAAGAATGAATAAACAGTGGGTTGGTTGGTTCCTAGCATAATTCAAATATGCCAATTTTTTGTAAGATATTTATGAGTCATGTTAAATCAGAATCAAAAATGTAAATGTGAGGATGACACTGAATTTGGCTTAAAAGGGGAATGTTTTCAAAATATTGATCTTGTATTAGAGGGAACTGTGCTCCTGTAGCTTATCCTGATTTTCACAAATTCTGAACAAGATTAATCCTCCATTAAGACTCTACGGTCAAGCAAGCGTTTCTACATAAGCACAGCAGGGCTACAGAGCTAAATGCTAACATAGCATGCGCACAGTGACAACGCTAACACGTTAATGTTTCGCAGGTGCAATGTTTAACATCTCATTTAGCATGCTAATATTAGCTAATTAGCATTAAACACAGTAACAGCAGTTGAGATGTTTCAGTCTTTTAGCTACACTGTTAGCATTGGCTAAACTTAGCTGCTTTTGTAAAGTTGTTCTCGTGTCCCTTTAATGGTTAAACAACAAGAAACAAATAATCGAACATGTGTGAAAGGGTTCTCACTCTCTCTCTCTGTGTTTGTGGGCGAAATTAGCATGTATGAGCCAGATGCTAACACGCTGCTTTCCCTCTGTTTAAAGCGGTGACATGAGGATTGAGGTGTTGCAGCCAGACTTTGTAAAACTGTTTTGTGTGGGGAGTAAATAACTTTCGAACTTGTAAATGTGTGAAGACTTTACAACCCATCTGCCCAGGGCGGAGAGAGTCGGCTGGTGTGTGTGTGTGTGTGCGGCCTGTAATATTCTCTGCCACCATATTCCCTGATATCCTCTGCAACTCTGTCTCTCTTTCACTGTCTATCAAAAACAAATATATCCCTCTGCTGTGTTATTGCTCTGTCTTTCATTGAGCCGATGCTCTGAGCCTGCTATCACTTCTCTGTCACAGCCGCTCTCACTGCCTTGACTCATTTTCTGACCTGCAGAAATTTGGCTTGAGTAAACATAAGCTGACGTCAACCCCTTTATTATGTGAGCCCCAAACGGATATAAGCATTTAGTTTCACACCTCAGTCAACACCAGGCGGCTTCTCATTCAAAAAACTGCAGCTCTCCGGTTCGTCCTCGGTGAACATCCTCAGACACAGGCTTTCTTCAGGCCTCTCTCTTTCTCAGAGTCTTACTTTGAAGTCCTCTCCTCATGGAGAAGGCTTTGCACTGTCAAGTGGGATTTGCATATATGATGAGAATAATTGCCTGTCTGAAATTCGATGCTTCTTTTGGAAGAAAAAAAAAAGACTAGACTCTCCTCCTCTTTCTTCTTTAGCAAGCGGCAAAAAATAAATAAATAAATAAATAAAACCGTGTCACTAAAAATAACCTACCCCCACCTCCTCTCCCCCCTCCGCCCCCTCTTCATCCCTCTCCTTTGGCGGTCCTCTTTTAGGTTCTCCCCCATGGTTTTCCTCTACCTCAGTACTGTCATTCCATCCATTTGGTTTCTGGAGCTGAGCCTGCTGCAGTCCAAGCTGCCCGTCAACAGTTCCTCCGGCCCCGAGCTTCGTTTGCTGGCTCACATCCCGATCACAGCGGTAGGCATTCCCAACACAAAACTGCCCTCCCCGCCTCACCCTCCATACAGCCACATTAAAGCAACACCTGATATCAGATAAGATTTAAATCTGGCAAGGGGGGGTGGATAAACTATTAGTTGCAGGAAATGTGTAATAGACACATTTAGATGAAGTCCTGATAGGCTCCTGCTTGAAAAACTCTCAGATCTCTCCCCTTCTGGGATGGTTTTAGTGCAGTTTCTTTCATGTAGGATTTGGGAGCTTTTTTGGCCCTTGGCTGTGCTCGAGGCTGGGTGGCAGCTTTTTTGAAGACGTAGTGTTTCAGGAACGTCGGGTGCTGTCAGGATAAACCCAGTGAACCCTGACACAATGAAGAGCTGACTCACAAATCATCAGAATCATATCCACACCACAGAGGAGACGGCTGGTGTGTTTCAGTGATTACACACACCCGAGATAAAATATTGTAGTATGTTCATGATACAAATGACTGATCAAAAAACATGTTGAAACAGCAAAGAAACCCAGAAAGGGAATTCTCCGCTGTGTATCGAACTGAAGTAACCAGATGCTGCTGTTTCCTTCACCCAGGGCATTGTGGAGCTGGATCCAGAGAACTGGGTGGCTGGCCTGGAGCAAACCATGCTCATAGTGTTGGTTCTGGGGCGCTGGCTGATGCCCAAGGGGGACATGTCCCGGGACCAGCTGTCCCAGCTCCTCATGGTCTACGTGGGACTGGGTGCCGACATCCTGGACATCTTCGACACCTTCAGGGAACCCGAAGTCAAAACCAACCGGGCGGTCGTCATCGTGGGCCTGGCCCTCTTCTCCTGGGCGCTCATGCAGTTTCCTCTGGTGCTCACTCAGACTCGACCCTCAAAGGGCGAGTCGGGCGGTCTCCTCTGCTGCCCTGGTGCCCCGCCCTCGTTTGCCTCCTGCTGCTCCAGCGAAGTGTGGAGCTTGCTGCTCACAGTGGGACTCCAAGACGGCCCGTTCCTGCTCTACCGGCTCTACCTCATGGTTCAGGAGCAGGTGCTGAACCAGCTCATGATCTTCTTCACCTGCAAGAACATCCTCATTGTCCTGCTGGAGCTCTACCGGATCTTTGTGGTTCAGTGTGAGCAGCGGGTGGGGGACTGGGGTTTGGAGAGGTGCGCCGCTCTGGTGCTCTGGTGTCGAGCCCAGGGGGGCGGGGAGGTGGAGGAGGAGAAACAGGAGGACACAGGGAGAGAGGAGCGGTGTGGGGAGCAGAGCTGTCATTCAGACACAGAGACCGGGACTGAGAGGGAGGAAGATCACAGAGGTGTCCAGGTACAGAAAAGCTCAAAATGCCGTGAGGCATGACTTGGGGGGTGGGGGGGTTGTGGCTTTCACACACCAAGAGAAAAGTCGAAACCATCTGCCATCTCTTGCGTCTAAGCCTCATTCAGAGAGACAGTCCGGCTCTCTGGAGGTTCAGGAACTACAAATAGAGAAGAGAATAAGTCCCACCTGAAAAAGATCAGAGATGAATTTATGCAACTCCCTTTGATAAAACCTGAGATTCAGTCAGAGGAGGTTCCTCCACTGAAGAAAACCAGCTCAACAAGTCTAACATGAACCGTCGCTCTCTTTAATACATGAAGGAATTAAAACGTTAAAGCTGAAAACAAATGATCATATGATTTATGCTTTACAGTCCAACTAATTTGTTTTAATCAGCAGCTGCATGGGATAATGGGATTTCATTATGTTGTGCATATGCATTTCTAATAAAATGATGATGATGATGATGATGTCTTTGACAGGAAACAATATGGTGTGATCTGAATCAGTGTGGCAGTTTGAGATGATGATAACATGCCTTGCTTTAATTAATAAACCTTTTCTAATAAAGACGCCTCAGAGAAGCAAGAGTGCAGATTTTTTCTTTTTCCTCTCGTCACCATGAGATGGCAGTGTTGCCAAGTCGACCGCAGCCCCGCAGTAACATACAGTGTTTACTTGACTGGAACATGTATGGCAGTTACATAGAGAGAGAAAAACTGAGAGAACAGCACAGGAACACAGCGGCAGTGTTGAAGTTGGTATGAAAATCTCTGCGATGAAACAACGAGGAGGATGTAGGAATCCATGTGATAAATTAATCTAAAAAGATACAGTCACCTTCAAGCGACGGCGATGTAATTAACAGTCTAGTCAACGTGGAGACACCTCATACAGGAGGAGAGTGAAGAGGTTTGCTTCGTTTGTCAGGGTTCATTTTCCTCTCGAGCACAATCAGCCCATGGAAGCCTCTTCGAGAGCTCGCTGCATTTTTATTATGTCTGCAAAAGCACACTCGTGATTATGTGGGAGTTGTTCAAGTTCAACGTGATTTGCTCTCACTCTTTTCTCTCTGTTGAGAGATGGAAGGTGCTTTTTTTTTCTTCTTCTGTTTTTTTAGATATTCCTCCACAGCCCCATAAAAGCAGGGAGAACCTCTTTGAGAGCCTCTAAAGACAGAGAAAATGTTTGATCCGGAGCGCGGGGGTCTCAAGGTTTCAAGCCACTTCACGATGGGGATAAACAGACGCAGCACAATCCCTCCCCTGGCCTCCCCTCCCCTCCTCTCCCCTCCCCTCGCTCCAGACAATACCCTCTCCTGTCAAACCAGAGCTGCGAGGCAGACCTTCTGCATTTATGGATGACCCTCTCACTCTGTGTCTCTTGCACCCACGTTGGGCAGACTGGGGAATGAAGAGCAACTGCAATTCAATCAGAGGCCTTTTCGAGCGCTGCCTTGTATCTGTGTCCATCAAATTGCTGTACTTCACCTCAGCCCGCCAGATGATGATAGGAGGTGAAGCTCTGAACGAGTTAGGACTCTGTGTTTTCAATAAGCTCTTGATAAAAGAAAGATAAAGACAGAAGGAGAAGAGGGAGAGAAAGAGAGAGCACTTATGTGTTTTCCTCTTTTTGTTGTAGGCTATCAGCTTGAATACACAAAGCTTAGAACATGAGCAAGATTTCCTAAATCGACGACTGTAGGCTACTTCCAGAGAATTTGCTGGAGAGCACTTCTGTGTTTCCTCTGTTTCATCCTTGTGGAGGCACTTTGCTCTAAATTATTGATGGTGGAGCCAACTCTTAAGAGAAAGATGAGAAAAAGTAAAGGAGAGTCCCCCCCACTGAGATAAATTAATTCTCCCAGAAACATAATGCGACACGATGCCCAATCTACAAGGTCACTCCCAGGGAGATGACATCACACGAGGGCGCAGCTTCTTCCCAGCACCTTAGTTTTTTATTTTCGGGGAGAATCCGATATTCCTCCTGACAACATGATGTGGGCAACACAATAGGGTGATGAAAGAGCGGCTTGCTTGTGAAGAGAGTCCTTTTCCTCTTCAGATTAACTGCATGCTTTAACAAGATTGTGTGGGCATGTGGGAGGATGGGGATGTCAGCTGATCCACGGGCTGCCCTACATAGATAGAGAGAGAGAAAGAGAGCGTGGAAACTCAAAAGCCTGCAACTCCACTGCACATGGATGTATGAAAAAATAAAAAATAAAAATCAACCCTCAACAAGCCCTCAACTGTAAAATATCTGTTCACTGGGACGCGAGCGATGCTGCCTTCAGGTGCTCTTTAAAAGCTCCTACGTGTACATCTCTGATTAGATCGAGTCATTAAGCAACATAAAGAGCAAAGTCTCTCTGCACGTGACGCCGTTTCCCAACTGAATCTTTCAAACTTGAAAAAAAGTGGAAGGACCGATCGCTGACAACACACCGGTGATGAGAGCGTTAGTGAAGGTACTCAACCAGACGCTCTTAGCATTTTGTAGTTACAGTCTGGCCCTTGAACAGATTTTGATAAGAGCTTTGATAAAAGACTGAGATCAAAGTTTGTGCAAATCAATGATGGAACTTGTTGCACATTCAAGTGTGTTTTCTTAAAAAATAGTTCAAATTCTGATTTGATCAAATGTCTGTATTAACAGAAAGTATTTTTTTAATTCTCACTAAATTTGAACTAATTTAGACTTTTTTCTGACTGACAAAACTCAGACTTTGATCAGCAGAGTTTTTTCACAGATCTGAAAACACAAATCCAGACTTTATGAATTCTGATGTAAAGTTTATTGATTGATTTAAACTTTTACTGTGAAAATCTGACTATAGATTCACTTGATGAGGACTTTCTTAAAATTGGAACTTCATGTACACGGATTTGTCTCACTTCAATTTTCACTTCAAATCTATTTTCTTCTCTCTGTCTTTAACGTCCAGATTACTTTGAAATCTTCTCACTCGTAATCCTCAAATTAATCTCAGAGCTGATATCTCATGTGGCTCTGCTCCTCTTCCTGTCGACAAGGACTACAAACAGACAATCTGTTGGACTACAACTACAGAAGCCTGACAGATCCTGTCCCTGTGTCATTGTCTTAAACATAAAACACAAATGTACCCTCTTTTATTTTGTATTTGGTTGTAGTGGCAGGTCTGGGTTAAACCAGCAGGGGGCCCCAGGACAAAAATTGAGCTGCATGCACGATTTGAAACTCAATCTTTTGGTTCATATTCAGTAAGAAAATTTGCAATTTCGCCAAAACAAAACAAAACAAATAACCCAACGAGTGATGCTCTATCTCCACGACAACCGTGCATGACAACTCTTTCTACTGAGGAAGACCCCGAGATGTAGTTAAAAGCTCTGGATGAAGCTTTTGTTTTTTGGGGGTTTTTTTTGCCAATAAGCAACTGCTGTTCCAAAGGTCAAGAATAAACGTTTGGATCTGAAGGGAAAAAATGAATCAGATAGCCACAAACTAATGGTCATACAGTGGATTTCCTCCGGGGCCCCTGCGGGGTCTGGGGGCCGCTGCCTGCCTTCAATCCAGCCTTGTGTGTTGGCTGCTATATTTGTTAGAAAAAAAAAAAAGAAACTGTGCAGAAGCAGAAAGAAGATAAAGCATGTAAATGATGTTTTGAGTTATTCACAACAAACACAGTGGTGAATACAATTTGTAGAGAAAACAATTCAAACTCAGAGCGAGCAGAGATCAAGGTCCGAGTCTTCCCAGGAATTTATTTGCATGAGGAGATATCACATCCCTCTAACTGTGTGATGTCAATAACCTACACTGATTTAATAACAACACAACAGTAAATATGAAGTTGTACTTCTCCAGTAGTTATTACAAGGTCTATTGAGCAATTAAACTTCCGACTAGCTGCCTGAAAAAGCTCGCATTCCTAAACACAAGGTAAACATGGTATTGATTTTTCCAACAGACCCTGAAGGCTACAGAAGTCGTAATGAAACGAGAGAGAGAGAGAGAGCGGCAGAGAGAGAGAGAGAGAGAGAGAGAGAGAGGTAGAGCCAGAGGGAGATTCACTCAACCTGAGCAGGTGCGTGACAGCGTGGAGCGTTTTCACCACATGCCACAATTTCCCTATTTTGTGTCAAACCAATCAGGAAGTCCAAACACGCAGAGGCGCGCCTCATCAGCCTCAGTCCCACAGATAAACCCGTCAACATGCCACCGAAACGTGACAGCCAGAGAGGAAGAGTGAAAAACAAAGGCAAACTTCAAATGAACTCCAGAAACTTTCTGACAGGCGGCTGAGGATCCACCTATAACACCGCCTCATGTTACGCCACGGATGGCAAAATAATGAGCTTTACTTCACTGGTTGTGGATCACGGGTGCTACAGTACATAACTGTCTCTTGTTTTCACACTTTATAGGCTACGATGATGTAGAGGTGCTGTTCAGGCCTAATTTATGGCAAACCAACAGTGTAACTTTTAAATTGCTCAAATGCTCTGGACATAATGTGGTCTGCTCCCAGACATCTAGACACGTCCATGAATCACCATTGACAAAATTAAAGCTACGTGAGCTAGCTTCTCTTAATGAGGAGCAGTAGTGCTCTCTGATTCAGTCCTGAGGCGTTCAGGCGTCCTGCAGAGAGAAGTCATTTCACCCTTCTTTTCAGAAGATGATGTATATGAACTGAGGTATTAAGGTTCAAGAAAGCTGGTAACATCTGGCAATAACCCACCTATTTGACAGGACTGTGACTTTATCCCGATCTCATCAAACTCCCCTGCAGATTTCTACAACGCACATCAGTGATCATCATGCAGTCTGCAGATATATCACCCGAGAGTCTTCAACCTACATTCCCATTAGTGTTCTGCCAACACAAGAACAAAGGTAGGGGTCAATCAACCCCTGTCAGGGTGGTAGATGTGGGAAACTGGTTCTCAGGAAGTGGAACAACACGTCTCTGGAAAGAAAGGAGCCTGGGCTGGTGACGAAGTCTGTCATTTGTTCTCTAATCTGTTGCTCATGTCTGCAGGACGCTGTCATTTAAAATAATATTACCAATGGCAGTTTCAAAGAGAGATTCATACGACGGCTCTCTGAACTCCAAGCTCTACAGTTGAGGTTTGACACAACTGAAACTGCTTGGTTAATGTTAGGTTAATAATGGTCACACACTTTGACACAACCCCTTCTGTTCCACGTTAGTTTTCCAGTTAGTAGAGATATTTACAAACGTCATGATCAAATCCAGAAAGCAGTTGTGCTGACGTGGACAAGATACTGTTTATGTATCGTACATTAACACAAGACTAAGAGTCTACAGCCACACCGACTTAAGTGTTAAGAGTTAAATGGTAACATTAACATAATGATGTTTTGGTAAGATTCACCATGTTAACTGTCTCAGTTTAGCATGTTAGATTGCATTTGCTACTTGGTACAAAACACAAACTACACCTGAGGCTGCTGCTTATGTCATCAGTTTGCAAGAATTAGAAAGAAAATATTTGAAAAACAAAAACCAAACCAAACCAAAACAAAACAAAACAAAACAAAACAAAACAAAACAAAACAAAACAAAACAAAACAAAACAAAACAAAACAAAGTACTGGACACAATTAAATTCTTACCTCTGGAGGAACTAGACAAAGTAATTAAAATTCATCCTCTTGGTCCGGTGAATGTCTGAATAAAATTTCATGGCCATCCGGTTGTTTTTGGGGGATTTTAATTCTGGATAAATTCATCTCATGCATCTACACATAAAGAACCTGCTTTGTGAAGAACAGGCAGAAGATTTCTTCAGAAACTTTTGAACTTTTTGAATCAGCTTTTTCTGAAACTTTCATCCGTATCTCCAAGTCTTCCTCAGCAGATAGCTGTTCGTGCTTTGATTTGAATATGTAATTATGTAGGGCTTTCCTTTTATAGAGCCAGAGTATTAACTGATTCAGGGCGTCACCTCCGTGCTCTGAATGAGTTTGCTCAGTTTAACTTTCCAGCTAATCCCTGATCCAAAGACAAACCAAAGCTTGAAAAGACCATTAGCTCCTCAGGTGCCTGATAACTTCAGCTTGTTGTCTCTCAGCCTTATTTATATTCATTTCATTTTTCTGCAGTGTTAATTGCTTCTGTAACCAATTTTATGCAGAATGCAAAAGTGAGCAATGAATATGAAATCCCTCTCTAAACAGAGCATTCACAATTCCTACCCACATGGCAGTTTTGGAGATAACTGCTACGACAGCTCGCAGTTTTGTCATTCAATCTCAGGCCACAGAGGATGTATTGTTGAAATATTAATTGGCCGCCTCCTTTGCCATCCCCCAGTTCCTCTGTGCTGGGAGAGCTGCCACTTTCCCCCATTTCCAATCAGCAACATGGCCTCTGGTCATGGAGGGCAAGGCCACATCGGGACACCAGTTCTAATGAGGAAGTACAGTCGACCGTCTGACTGGACGACATAATTAGAACAGTTGAGAGGGCGCTCAGTGAACAAACACATTTTGGAATTTAGCTCAAGTGTTGTTTGAGCCATATGCCCTGTGATATCCCCACATTATGATGCCGATGTCCTAATTCTGTCCTCCGCCAAGGAGATGGGCTTCTCCTGACTCATTACACTTCACACATGCAGCCACTGAGTTCTTGTTGGTTGAAAGATTGGTAAATTAATGTCAAATTAATTGTGGGAGCATATTCCAACATGCTCAATACAAAGCAGTGATTCATAGTTGGACTTAAATTAAAATAATAGACATGGAGGACACATAAGAACTGTTGGGGAAACTGCTTGGAAAGTGTAGCGAGCTAAGCTACACCAATATGACAGACATAGTTTACTACCTCAGAAGCAACTTTTTACATTTATTTATTTTTTAATCTAACCAACAAAAGTGTTCAGTTCAATTGTTTGAACTTAATCATTTACTATTCATTTGCTTTGTTTGATTTTATTTTCTTTTAAATGCAGTTTTCTTAAAGTAGCTGTTTGTAAGTTTTGCTATTGCTAACTAGCTTACGTTAGCATCACTAGCTGTTTACTTACTAGTCTAGAGGAAACAAGGTGAGTTCAGCATTAAACTTCATTCTTTTACTCACAAACAGCTGCCTCCAGACGTAGAAAGAAAGAAACACCAATGTTAACTCTTGTCTCTATCACATCTTTTCTTCTACTGAAGTTAGCATGCTAACCAGCTAGCCCCCGCTAGCGACTCACTGTAGCCTCCAATCTGCTCTGAAGACGTAGTGCTGCTCAGATGGCGTATTATAACCTCTTGTCTTGTAAACACAACAATGGCTGAAGCTCTTGTCAAGTGACAATCACCACCAGCCGCTGCTGACAAGAGACCACGTTCAGCGACAGAGAAAACGTACAAATAGCCCCTTTTAAATGTCTTATTTTTAATGCAAGATGTCTGTGAAGATACTCAGTCATGCAGGTCAGGATTATCTAAGAAAAGCTGAATGGTGGAGTTAGTTGTAGATACCTGAAGACGTTTCAGCTCTAATCCAAGAGGCTTCATCATCCAGGTATTAAACCTGTGTGGGGTCGTTATCGAGGCGATGGAGTGACATACTGATCCATCATTTCATTTCAGACTGCAGCAGAGATTCACTGTGCTTGAGGTTCAGAAAACTGCACAACTTGATCAATAAAAGAGTGAAAAGCTATTTGATTGAGGAAGCAGTGATGCTAGTGAGAGACATAGCTTCTGCCCATCACTGACCACTGACACTGCTATTATCCTGCATTTTAATGTAAACACTTTGGATACACAAAATTAAATCAACAACAAACATTTTATATATAAATACATTAAAAAAAAAACATGGATATTTGTGATGGTTTCTGAATGACTGATATAAAACCTTTGAGTCACCACTCCAGGAAAATCTAAAAATTTGTGCAAAGAGGGGAGAAGAGTCACCTGACTGTGATAGGCTGAAAGACCTGTCAATCAAACACCCACACCTAAACACAAACCACTTCAAACATTAAAACCCCCAAATTTTTCCTGAGGATTGATGGTGGGGGGAAATTATGGATTAACATAAGAGTGAAGTTGAAGTTTTTCATGAACTCATCAAGTATTTTGAGAGACTGATGTTAGTAGAGCACTGAAGTCCACCACTGAAGTCAGATAACAAACACACACTGAAATACTTAAAACACTACAACACTACATGTGTTTTCAGTTATTCTGGCTGTTTAAAACTCTGTGTGAATTTGCATCCAGGCAAAGTGATGCTGGAGTTGTACAGTGCGTGAGGTCATCAGCTTTGTCGAGCTAATTAATATGATAGAAGTGTAATTTATCCAAGGCTAACAGGTGCAACAAAGCTAACAGGAGAGTCCGGGTGATGCCAATCAAACGGTCTCCACACACCTACGCAGACCCGAGAAAAGGTCTTTTCTGCCAGAACAAGTGAAATCCCCTGTGTGGGTGCACCACAGGCTCGCAGGGCCTTTCTCTGCATATTGTATTTCAAGTTTTAAGTTAGTGGATTTAAAACGTGAGTGAATGTTTTGGCACACTGGAGTTAGAGCGTGAAAAAAACTTACACTTTTGCTTCTTGCTGAATTGAATGAGGATTGAGAATCAACTCTGATTTGAATCCTGACACTAACAATCGGGGTTGGTATCACGTCCTTTCGTTTCCTGTCATTACGCTGGCTGTTCTCTGGCTGTGATTTGCCCTCACCAGTCGGGAATGAGTTTCTCTCCTGACTCACATTTTTCTGTCACCAGTTTTTCATGTTTGTAGCAAGGTAGCTAAGTCTCAAGTCGTTGTGTCTCACCTATTTCTCCTAGTGAATTTGAGGAGAAAAATATGTGAAATATATTAGAAAAAACAGAAACTAAAGTGAGGCTGAAGTGAGAATCACAACTGTCTCTCCTGAGCTGTAAAAGAGGAGTAATATTCTCCTCTGGGTTGCTAGCTCAGAAGCTAAACCACTGGAAAACAGCTGTCATTGAACACAACACCAAACGTACTTCTGAGGAAATCACAGATATGGGCATCTTTCTAATTAGTCAAATTCATGTGCAAAAAAAAAAAATTCCTGTTAAATTTTCAAAGCCAACACACGGGGGCTTTAATATCTTCTAAAAGTTTTAAAACGGACAACAACATATGTGTGACATTTTGTGCCATTATAGCTGCTGAGACCCTGAGCTAAGTTTCCCCCGTCACTTCAATAAAGTCACAGTTTTCTTGGAGCCAGTTCAAGGATCTGTGGGGAAAGCTTGAGGGACTAACTAAACTTTATTAAATGGTTTTCCGTGACTCTAAAGTGTTTGTGCACAGTGAAGCATTTATACAGCACATATTATCACTCGGATCCCTTCCTCACTCCGACATAAGAGTGTGCACACATCATGGGGGAAAAAACCCCCAAAAAAACAACCAAAAAAAGAGGAATTACATGGTGAATCTGTAAAGGAGGTGAGGCTCTGACATGATCTGTTATGTGAACATGTAATGTGTCAAAAAGACAGCTCAATAGTGAGGAAATGCTTTCACTTCACTTTATGTGCGGCTTCATTGACCTGACAGGCTTAGCCGAGGAAAACGCCCCTGGCTTTAATGGCACCAAATAAGCTCTGGTGTTGGTGTTGGGGTTCTCGGTGTGTGTGTGTGTGTGTGTGTGTGTGTGTGTGTGCGTGCGTGTGTGTGTGTGTGCATGTATGTCTGTGTGTGTCTAACCTAGCACTTCAAAAAAAAAGAAAGAAAAAAGGGAGATAAAGAATAGGCAAATGAATGTTGTACCCACTTGCAGTTTGAACCCCTCTCTAATGGAACAAGTATTCCCCGAGTGAGTCAGTATAATCAATGGAGGCATCACAGATGTGCAAGAGGAAAGCCTGTTTCTTTTAATGGCAGGACCAATGAGCTGTGTTACAGACATGCTGCAATATAGATGAGACATACAAAGCTGTTCTTTCACCCTAAACTGCTATTATGTCTTCTCTTTTCAAACCTAAGCTCTTTTCCTCTCGGCTCCCCTCTTCACTCCCCTCCTATGGAATATATATGTGACGAGTGTTAATACTTGTCCTGCGATTTACAGAGTACCAGCGGGATACACGTGAAGAGTGCGTGTGCGTTTGAGTGAGAATATTATGGCACCAGTCCACTGCCTGTCGCACGACGACGAGCCGGGCTTTCAAGGGGCATTTCATGAAGATTGAAGCACAGAGTGGTTTCGTTGAACGGGCAGAAAAATAGCTGTAGTCATTTCGGCCTCAAGAAAGCAATCTGCTGTCAGAGAAGTCGCAGAGGGGTTTCTTACATCATCCTGAAGGAGCTCTTGAATACTATATATCCATAAAAACACATTTTGATCAATATTCAAACAACATTAACACAGACAATAGACATGTGCCCTCAGGATAAGAACAGCATCAACATATTCATCCCATAACTGTAGTATGCTTCAGCGCGGTTCAGAGCATTTACAGCTCGCTCAGTGATTATCCGCCATTGATTGCGTGGTAGATTGTGTGGTGTGCGGGTTCTTTCTCTTGGTTTGGTTACATAATTAAATTATGTAGGACATGGGCAGCCAGAAGCGCTTTTTCTCTTTGGAACACTTCAGAGAGTGAATGGAGCAGATCTATTTCAGGAAGTGGGTTAGTGGTGAGGGGAAGAGGCTTGATTCAGAGAATAAACACATATTTTACACATTAGAATATTTGTTATTGCACCATGCAGCCCCTGGTGTCCCCCGAATCTGTAGATGGTGAGATAAAACATATCAGACGCATCTCAGCCCGGGTAGGAGTATTACACTGTATGTAATGTATATGTCATACTTTGTATTGACTAAATGTGGTGGATGATTGACCAACGTGCAGTGATGCAATTATCTGATTAAAAACTTGTTTCCACTAACACTAGCTCCATCTATTGGATTCAATTTCATAATAGCAGCATAATGTGAATTCTTGTGATTTTCACACATAAAAAGTGAAAAAAAAGTCTGAAGCTCGTCTCCTCTCACTTCCTGAGTGAGAAGTCTGGATCAGGCTTGAGCCCCGCCCACCACCTGCTGGCTCCAGGTGGACAGGTGAAAGAGCAGAGAGCATCAAGATGTTCAGAGGAGGAAACATCAGAGAGACTCAGCCACATGTTTGAGCCTCAGTCAGACCCAGACTCAGAGGAGGAGTCTGTTGAGACCAGAACCAGAGACTAGCAGACGGGTCAGAACCGTTAGCATAGTTAGCATCTTTTATTTGTTTATGTTGTTTGTTAGCTTGTAACTGACAGTGGCTGACACAGTGTTAGCAGTTGTGCTAATGCTAACTCTCTCTCTCTGCACTGACAAGGTTTCAGGTTTATTTAGCCCCGCCCCCACAAGTTGACAGGATTGGTTCCTTAGGTTTGTGACGTATGAAACCCTGAATCTGTGTTTATGAGTCTGTCATTGGTTCACTGCAGTTCAAGGTGGAAACACTCAGTCATGGTGTTGATGATTATTTCACTCATCATGTGTCTTGTATCCTATAAAAATATGATATGGACGTTAACATGGTTAAAGGAAATTACAGGAAAAAGGAATAGTGTAACATGATTAGCCAGCTTAGCTTAGCTTAAAGCCTGCTAGCCTGGCTCTGTCCAATGTGAGATGTATTGATATTGAGATATTTTGTATTTCATTTGTTCAAACTCAACAAACAGAAATATAAAGCCAGAGGTGGAAGCCTCCTTTAAGTAAAAACACAAGTACCACAATATAAAAAGACTCTATTACAAGTAAAAGTGCTGCATATAAAATCCTATTTAAGTAGATGAACCTAACACAAATGTATTATCAATGAAAAGTATCAAAAGTAAAAGTAATCATTGTTGAAAATTGGCCCCTTTGCCTGACATATTATCATATATTACATTATCACTATTCTATATACACTTGGAGAAAGTTGCAGAGCTTCCATTTCCCCTCTGAACGTCTCACTTGGTTTCATTGAATAACTGTTCACTGACCAACAAAGTCAAATTATTCAATACTTCACACAAAGAAAAAACAAAGATCAGAGATTTTCCAGTAAATGAATATAGATTTTTTTTATCCACGCATTGCTTTGTTTTTTTTCCTTTCTTCCCACCACATTAATCATCTGATGACCACCCAGATTAAATGTTTGCAGGAGGCCTTCTCTCCTCTTTTGTGCAACTGACGAACTTATAAACACCTGAAATGTGACAAAGGGAAAACTAGACTTAATTATTTTCTAAAGGCTCTAATGGCAAAAAGGTTGGGAATAAATGCAGCAGAGTGAGAAGAACAAACCCAAAATTGTTCAGTAAATGAGCTTCCTTCCTTCCAGCACTGTGTAAAACCTACAATTACTGGTTTTACATGCTGGGATGATTTATTGGTGAAGGACAGCTTGGCCGAGTGACTGTGGGCAGTTTCCCAAAGTTTTGTCACATGGTTGCCAAACCATAACCTGTGCTCACTGACAAGCAGCAGACCCCAACAGGAAACTGAGCCTCGAATCACAAACTGTTTGTTTTGCTCCTTTCTGTTGATAAACCACTTGATTCAACTGTTACAGCAGCATGTGTCTCCCTTTCCCTGTCCTGTCTCCCCTGTAGCTCCTCCATGAGATGCACCTGGCCTGGGAGGGAAGGGTTTGGAGGCTCTGGTGGTGCCAGAATCAGAAGAGGCAGAGGCTTTTAGCATGGGGACTGCTGGTCTTGCTGCCTGTCACGCCCGGGGGTTTTTATTCCTCCACAGACAGAGCCGGAGGCATGTTGTTTTCAGGTTGTTCGTCTGTCCGACTCATTCTCGTGGACACAATATCTCAGTAAGGCCTTGAAGGAACTTCTTCAAACATTCACCTGGACTCATGGATGAACTGATTAGGTTTTGGTGGCTAAAGGTCAAAGGTGAACGTCACAGCGACCTCACGAAACATGATTTTGGCCTTGTGAACTTGATATCTCGAGAACTTCATTTAGCGTCCTGGTTGTTTTGTATATTTATATTAAATAAACTCTTTGGTCGTTGATGGTTTAGAGGTGTGATCTGATCAGTGTCACTGGTGGAGGCCTCCTAGTGGTGGAGTGCAACAACGACAAAATACATAGTTTAAATAAGACAGCTTCAGACGTATTGATAGGTAGTTTTTGACTTTGGACACAGTCAGGTAAAGTGTTTGCTTCCGGTCTTAATATGCAATGCTAAGCTAGGCTAACCACGTCCAGACTCTAGCTTCACATGCACAGAAATGATTGATTCTGATCTTCTTACGCCACTCTGGACAAAAAGTAAATTATGCTTTTCTTAAAAGTAAATGTGTTTCCCAGAATGAAAACTTTCAGTACAGTTCAATGAAGCCAAGCAACCGTCAAAATGAGGCACAATTATGTTGAGACTGAAGTCCTTGTGATGTAAAACCCAAATAATCTGTATGCATTAATTCAGCTGTAGCATTCTTAATGTGCCGCTGAAGTATTATTGGACTTGTCCTTGAAACCCACTTACTGTGAATTGATAAAGCGTATTCTTTTTTATGCCTCACTCAAAGAGCCTCCCATGCAATTGTACTGTGGGCTAAGACCTGATTTCCATTTCCATCACACGATAACAGCCTCGCCTCACTCTCACCGAGCGACAGACGAGGATAAAAGCAAAATCAAAGCCAGTCAAAAACAATTTGACGAGCTAATGGAGTTGAGGGGATCGTGTCCTATACTCCCGGATTTTCTTTAACATGACATCACGTGCAGCTGTACACGGATCCCACGGTAAACCATTCTGTTGGTGGTGTCGCATTCTCCTCTGGTTAATGCCTATTAATACGTATTACTTAAATTATAATTGATAGATTCACTTTGATGTACCGGTACTGCAAGTACAGGTACATGCTTAAAAAAAAATCCTTTGAAGGCAGATCCTCCAACATTCCCCCGGTGCGCTTGCCAGCAATGGAGAGCAGAAACACAGAGAGAGAGAGAGAGAGAGGGAGTGGTACAGCTACAATGCAGACTCAGTAATGTGGCCCACCTCCCATGTACCCCTGCTCTGGCTCTGCACAAAAAAGAAAAGAAAAGAGAAAAAAGAAAAACAACCAGGCCTCATATGTCACTGTCAATACTGGCCCACATGAATCCAATATGTCCAGCAATGAGAGACTTTGTTCAAACAGATTATTTGGCATTGGATAACAAGAAGTGCACATGCATACGAGTGTGTTACTGCTCGGCTGCACTGAGAACAAACCTGCACAGCACAATGCGTTCAGAAGAATAAAGAAGAAACAGCTTCTAAGCTTTACTTACAAAGTTAGTTGTTTCCTTATAGGACACGCTGTTATATACGCCCCACAGCCAACTAAAAGATTGCTTAATCCAGAACAGAATCCTTTTTGCTGATCCTTTGTTTTTGAACAAATAATTGTATTCCCTTACCTGACGCTTCAGGGGTGGAAGGAAGAGAGGAAGATGGAGAAGACGGGGAGCCACATCAATATAATTGGTGCTATAACAGGATATATATATATATATATATAAAAAAATAAAATCATCAGTGTTGCTTCAGCTTTGTCCCAATCAGTTTTTGATTCAGTTGCAGACACATGAGCGTAGACAGACAAAAGAAAAAAAAGAAGCAAAGAGCAGGCATTAGCATTAACATTTTCATTAATTGAATCTTGTTCTAACTTAATCAGGAACCCCACTGAACCTCAAGTTATACGAATCTCCACCCTCAAACCGAATTCAATATCTACAATGCAGTACGTAAGGATTAGGACAGTGATGCAGTATGTTTTTCATTGCTTCGGCTCAGCAGATTGAATTTTAAATTAAACAATGACTATGAGGCTCAAGCTCTGACCCTCAGCTTGAAGGGAACTCAAGATTCATCTAAAAAAGAGCTGCAACCTCTAATTCATCATGTGGATGTAAACAGCCACAAATACTTGAGGTAGAAAGTCAGTACTTTAATTTCATAGTCATTGTCCTCGTACTTAAGGGCTGGACTTATGTTGGTATACATCATGATATAATACAATACACAAGACTTCTTGCAGGAAGGCAGGTGTTCGAGCAGAGTCTGGATATTAGCAGGAAAAACCCTTCAGGCTGCTGAAAACTCGCGTTATTGAGCTCTGAGCGCCGACATTTTATGGAATTAAAATACACTTTTTCCCTCAGAAGATTGCATTTCTAATGTTTTTTTTTGTTTTCAAGGTACACAGGTGTATTTTCATCAATCTATTTTTCATATGTCTGTAATATGTTGAAGTGAAACTAATACTTTACACTTGGATATCATGAAACTTCCATCCATCCACCATCTGTTCTCCCAAATTTAATTCTGAGCAGCACTATGTCTTCATCTGGACAGGATACTGCAATGACTCGCTTTTGCAAAGTAGCATTAGGAGAAGGGACAGGGTGGGGCTAGCTGGTTAGCATGCTAACTTCAGGAGTAGAAAAGAAGTGATAGACGCAAAATGGATGTCGTTGGAGACACCTCTCAGTGAGTAAAGGAATAAAGTTTGATGCCGAACTCGCCACACTTCTTCTAGACTGGTAAGCAAACAGCTGTTAATACTAACGTTAAGCTAACATTGGCTAAGTAGCTATAGCAAAAACGTACAAATCGCTCCTTAAAGTCAAAGAGAAATGCTACAAAACCAAAAGGGTGTGAAGCCAGAAGAGAGAAAAAAAGATTGGCTGACTGCCACAAGCTTTTTTATCTCCAGTATTCAGTCCAGGTGAACTGAACCTCCCTGACCACCTGACACCGGGGAGCAGCGAGAGGCCGAGGAGTCCTGTCCAGAGAGGGTCATTGCACCATCATGCATACAAGAGTATATGCTCCTCCAGTCTCAGTGTACTTGTATTTGCCTTTTTTTTAGCCTCCACACTGTTACGGTTACTGCCCATGATGGTGTTAATCTGTGAGGGTGGGGTTCTTGCTCCTGTATGTGCTGGAAAGTGAGTTTTAAAGCTCTCAGCTCTTATAGGGGGAATAATCCCTGAGCCACTGGGAGTGAGTGATCCACAGCCCCATCAACCCCACACAAATATATTATGGCTATTTTGTGTCACGGGGCTGTAAAGTTCTTACTTATTGCCCCTTTTAAATGAAAATATCTATTAAAGCTTTAATGTGAAGCCAGCAGCAGAGCAATTTCAGTGTATGATCGACAGCAAATATTATCTCAGCAGCATGATCCTTTAGTGGCAATAAGGATTTCCAGCGCCAGTTCAGACAACAGGGAAGGTTTTTTTTCTCTTTGTTTTTTTTGTTTTTTTTTGTTGAACTGAGTACATCAAAGTTTGATGAGAGATTTGTTTCTGATGCACTTCTCACAGCTCCCGGTTTTTCGCGTCGCTCCAGTGCACATGGTGGAGCTCCTTCAGGAGATGATCTAGTGTAAAAGTCGGCCGACCGGTTTTTATAACCACATTAATCACTGCCGCTCTCGTACGCTCTCGAGCAGCCTCAGCCACTTGTGGAAAGGAAGAGCTCAGCGGGGGCTTTTCATGAATTAAGACCCAAGCAGATCGGAGGCCAGTCAATAGCACATCCCTCTGACTCGCCTGATTTCCCACCGTCACCTTGCGGTAAAGTTCTGCTTTGCAGTCCGACATGAGATTATCTCACCATTCCTTATATGAAGCCTTCAAAGTATTTCAGTTATTGCTGTTCCATTTTTCTGGAATTAGTTCTGGACAACACAATACACTGCGTCTGTCCATAGACAACTTTCTTTATCAAGAATGTCTATACCAGTGGTTCCCAAGTTTGGTGAAAAGATGTAATTATAATACACATAGATAATGTTTTAAAACAAAATGACCTTTTATTGTTTTGTTTTTTTCTTTTCTCTAAGGCCTATCACTGTGATCAGCCAATGATAGGAGCTTTTATGTTGTTGCCAGCCAGACCGAGTATCAAATTAGATAGCTAGTCAACAACACAAAGAGTTAAAAGGAAAGCGGCAGATGGTGGATGGACAAGTGATCTCTCCCCAGAAAACAAGAAAGAATAATTTAGCTTCCCCTCCTTTCAGTTCAATCCTGAACGTCCAATTGTCATCATTAAAATGGAAACGCTCTGGGAAAGCATGATTTGGCCTTCGCGTTGTTAGATGTGCGCCGCCAACATTTTTCCGATTTTCAAGTGGGTCATGAGTTGGAAAAGAGGTTGTGAACCGCTGGTTTATAACATGTCTGACACAGAGCGCGGCAGTGAAGAGGCCAGCTGGGATCAGCGTTGCATGTTTTTGGGTCTCTGGCCTGTCAAGATTTTTCTTTCTATCATTAAATAAGTTTCTGTATCTTTGTGTCACAAATGGATTTTATGCTCGGCTGAGGTGGAACACTTGGTGTATTGATAACAACATGGAGTGGAAGTAGACTTCACAAATAAATCACAATTTGCACTGAAGCTTCGCTCTGCTGAAGAATCTGAAAAAATGGCAGCAGGTGAAAAAAAGTCATATCTTTCATATTTGTTTTTTTCCGTTGTTGTGGTTTGATCATTTGAATTTTAATTACATCATCTCGTTGCGCCCTCTACTGCCGCAGTGGTGTAATGACACCCTATTTCTGCTGTTTTGTGTCACGCGATGACATCAAACCGAGGGGTCAAAGTGTAAAAAAAAACTTCGACACACATCAACTCTCCAGAAAAGCTATTTTATCACATTTATCACTCTGCAGAATCACACCCCCTGACACTGAATACTCCCTTCTGCGTACGGCCGGCTCCGTGTGGTCGTCAGCGGACGCTCATCAAAGGATGCCATGCGTTGTAACTGGTGCGTCAGATGCTTCGGATTGGCTCGAAACAACATTTGAAGGAATGAATGACACATTTCAAGTATTTTCAGGGGGGATATGGATATTGCTTGCCATTTTCTCCCCATTCTCTGCCTCACTCACTTTTGCAGCCCCCTCACCCTGAAAGCAACCACAGACACCTAAATCCCTGCCTGCAACAACCGTGAGTGCCTCCATTTGTTACTCCCACAATGCATTAGGAGTGAAGTGAATCCCCCTGCCTACCTTCAACAAGATTTCACCATAACCAGATAGCAGACCGAGGCACTTATTGTGCTCCGTGTGAAGTCACAACCTCAACCACCTGATTGGCACCTCATTTATTCAGCCTAATGGAAGGAGGTGGGCCCCTGGGTGAAGGGAGCCATGCAGATACATGGAGTGAGTGACGGGCCCGCTACATCGTTAGAGACAGCCTCCTGGCTTGACTTTGTTGTACAGCAGACGCCTGGTCCAACAAGGCAGAATTAAACAGTATCAGAACTAACAGGCTCCTATTTGGGTGGAGTAACTTTATATGAGGTGTCACGTTGGCCTTCTTTTGTTGCCGGCAGTAAGCTCTTTGAAAGTGGGTTAAAGAGTAGGTTAAATAGAATATATCCACTGGGAGTTGTTAAAGATGTGAGCTAAAATATTTTTTAAAAAAGTGCGTAGCATCCGACCAAGCATCAATCTGGAGGAGAGGAAAGTTCTAAACTTTAAGTTTCACAGGAGGAAGTATTAAAAAGGAGGGAATTGAAGGAACTACTTACTTTGGGCTTCAGCTTCACTGAACATACACCTTCCTTGAGATTGTTGTTGCACCTATGGCTGCGCTGTAATAACACGAACCATTAAAGTTTTAATATAACTTCACATTGCGACTAAATCTGCGGTGACAATTTCATATCCCAGAGCGCTGCTGCGCTGTAAGCGCAATTAAGAGGATAATTCCGGTTTATTACAACTGCAGTCTTATTTTTGTGGCAATAACACTGAACTCACCGAGTCGATAGCTGAGACCTGGGAACACGGTGACATCATTAAGAAGATGTCTGTCAGCACGGGAGACAGGAGGAGGGAGTCGACCAGCAGGTTTTTAAACCCCGTGGGTTAGAGCTGCCATCTCAGAGCTGAACCTGAAGAAACGATGACCGAACTTATTGAAATAACACTTTTCATTTAATTCAAGAACAATTTTTGACAGAAAAGTCATGCTTCCTCCATATTTGCCATCTCTGATTTGACATTGGAGCTGTTTGTGCTTATTCTAATACAGTTAACAACCAATGGATACAAGCAAAGCAGCGATATTATCATGGATTATGCATGACTTGAACATTGTTTTGAATATACTATATGCTGGCAATGTGGCTCCAGGGAGGGCAATGTCAGTCTGTCGGCCATTAACAGCTATTGGATGCATTGCCATGTATGGTTCACACATTCATGCCCCCCTCAGGACGTATTATAGTCACTCATGCTGACTTAGCTTAAAGCACCACTGTGCCAAGGTGCAGCCCTACTAATATTAGAGGTAATGCTTAGTTTAAAGTTTATTGATCATGGGTTTAAATGATCTCATTCGTTCTTCTTCTTCTTTGTTTTATTTGAAGTGTTGATCCACAAGAAGATATATTTGTTTGTTTATATTTGGTTTTAAGAACCAAAAACCATCTCAGTGTAATTTTAAATCTCCTCTCTCAGGCTTCTCTCTGGAGCTCTAGTAACAACAGGTCGGTGAACCAATCAGAAGAGAGGAGGCTCTGAGCCTCTCTTCTGAATGGCTGACTTTTTTCTGAGTGATCCAATAAAAATATAGCAGATTTCAGGTAAAAACACTCAGAGAAAAACCAAATCCTGCAAGGTTTGGATGGTTGGTCCAGGTGGGCGGGGCTTGGTGACCGCTTTGTTGTGACATCACAAAGTTCCAGAACTCCTGACGGCTGGTTTTAAGGCTCAGTTTCTGAATACAGGCTGTGTGCATTTCTCTGTGGACTGAGGCTGATACTTTCACAGTATTAATATAGAACTTAGACCTGATCTATAATCACACTACACATGGACAGAGACCTTTAGACTGGATGGAGCTTTGCCTGATGCCATATTTAGTATAACTAGCATAGTTAACAGTGTTTATATATATCAAAGTAATCATGGAGGACGTACAGTAACTGATCCTTCCTGTAGTGTCTCTACACTTCATGTCCCAGAGCTGGTGGCAGACGAACTGAAACAGATTAACTGAAGTGGACCAGGCTTACAGACAGGCAGGTACAGACAACAGGTAACCACACACACAGGTGGCAGGAAGGGAAGTCCACAGTCAGCGCAGTGCAAAGAGGAAACACACAGACACAGACCTGAGAGCCGACTGTGGAAACTGTTAATTATACTGAGCAGCAGATGAGGGGAATGAGGAACAGGTGTGTGGATAGGTGGGGAAGTGCAGTGATGGAACAATGGAAAACAGGTGAGCAGGTGGACGTGGAGACAGGAAGGAAGTCCAGGGACATCTGGTGGGTGAGGGGAGTATGACGGGTGACTCTCTTTTTGTGTTTGAAAGTTGTGGGTGTTGCTGATTCATCTACAGCATCTTAATTGAAGGAAAGCGAAACGATATGGAGATTCTGAGCAGATGTTCACCACTGGCTCCTCCTTTTCTGATGATCACCGCTTTCAAACAAACCGAGAAACATTTAGTAATAAACGCTTTTATGTTTGATTTATGTGAGTATGGAAACTCAGAGGGAAAGTCGTCACTTTATAATTTGTTCTCTCTCTCTGAAAAGGAAAGAAAAAGAAACTTCACTTTGAGTTAGTTTTTCTGGAGGAATCTCTGACCTGTAGACAGACAACAGACTGCCTTCTACAGCAAAGCTGAACTGTGACCAATTAGAGAGGGAAAGTTGCTATAAAGCAGTAAACACTGAGCTGCTGTTGAGCTAAATGACTGCAACAAAACGCATCAGTGCACACACACAGACACAGACACAGACACACACACACACACACACACACACACACACAAAGCTCTTTTCTGGTTGAACGTGTAAAACAGCAGCTCTTGTTACCTTGATCTTTGTCAGTGTTCATGTCAGTGATCAGAAGTGTGTTATTTAGTTCAGCTCTGTTTTTGGGTTGAGATGCTTCATCTCTTAAAACTACTGCTGCCTCTGAATATGTGCAGTATTAACAGTGTGAGGTGCAAATGTCCTTAACACCACTGACATGAAACATATTCAGCTTGTTGTTGCTGCTAAAGGATTATTTAGATCCAAAGCTCTACAAAACAAAATCCCCCTCAAATATTATACTTTGAATTCTGATACTGGTTTTGCATTTACAACAAACAAACAAACTCTTCTTTATCAATATATCAATCATGTCTGAATATTCTGCATAACATGCCATCAAATGCAATTTTATGAAGTTGTGAAGCAAGCCACAAAAAATTCAAGAGTCTGTTTGTGGTGCTTCCTGTCACGATAGGCTGGATCTGTCAATTCAAAGACGCTCTGCCTAAACAGGCCGCGCCTTGGAAGAGTTAAATAGCTTTTCTGACAGTTCATGCTTTATGTTAAAATTACCTCTCGCTTTCATCCCCCGTGTAATTTCAATTCTGTGGCTTCTTTGCTTGTGTGCTGCACAAACACAGACACACACACACAGACAAACACACACACGGACACAATTTATGTATTTATTCATTTCCTCCGCAGCTTGTTCAAAGCCATGTACACATCACCCTCTCTTGACGTGTGAAGCTTCAGGTTTTTAATTATTCATTCAGTTATATCTAAAGCAGATATATTCCAGCACTTTTCTGCTGACAACCTGGACTTAAAAAACCTGGGAGTAAAACGGAGGACAATTTGACTGAGCAAACAACTACTGCGTAGTGATATCATTCCAGCGGCCTGGTCTCTTCACTCATCATCGTGATTTCAAGCTCACTTTGACGTGGCGGAATAAATCGCTCTGCTCCGAGATGAACTGACTTTGACTCACAGGAGATCCTGAGTGCAGGAATCTTGTTCAGGAGTTTGTGGGTGATAAGTTCGTTTTACACGAGACACGAGGCAAAGATTTCGCCTCCACAGCCTTCTGTGCATCTCGATAACCACTTATTATATTGCTTAATGTGAGAGTGTTCAGCTTGCGGCAGATTAGCTGAAGGAACTGAGGTCACAGCCCCCCCCCCCCCGGGTGAGTTACATATAGGCTACTGTGCACTTTAATGCCTCTTTGGTCACTAATGGTCCAGAGCCTTTTTAGTTCACAGCCATAAGCAGCGCTGACTGATAATATGAGACACAGCCTCAAAGCTGCTAAAAGCAAAAGAGAGAGAGAGAGAGAGAGAGTGACAGAGGCAGGGAGCATTTCATCAGTTTATCACATCATCTACACGCTGCTGGTAAAAGTGGGTTCATGAGAGCGAACAAAAAGGCCTCACGTCCTAAACAACGAGCCAAAAGAGGCATAAATGCTCCGCCGAGTCTAATTCTCTGAGGGCCTGTCAGGATGAGTGACACCTTTAATATGAACCCGTTTATTGATTGTAATTGCAATTTGCTGAAATTCAGGTCGGGAAAGCAAAATCCATTATGGGAAATGTAGTTCATGTGTCTTTTTTCTGCGAGTTTTAGCTGCAAAAAAAAAGTTTTTAAGTTGCAGTTCAGACAATAGCTGACGACCTGAGCGAGTGGAAGGAGAGTGCAGCTGTTAGCTGGATGCTAACCAGCTAGTCAATCACCACATCGCTTTTTTGTATCCACTGGAAACACCGTAGAGTGTGTCTGTGTCTGCTTTGGAAGACACTGTTGGTTTGACAGTCCGAACGCCAAAAGACCAACTGACCGTGCGGCCGTCCTGGGTTGCACATAAAAATATGGAGAAAATGAAGATGCAACTCGTAAATCCTCAAAATCAGCATCTCTTTATCTCTGCAGTTACAGTGCTGCTGCTGCTGCTGCTGGAAGAAGATTTGTCGTTAGCGCAGCGACATTAGTGTTGTTGATGATGACGATAACGATGATGAGACCAACAGCTCTTCCTCCCGGTGATGATTGTGGTGGAGACAGAGTGAGCGTACTCCCGTCCAGTCAGCATTTCAAGTGAGGAAAGCCGAAGGTAAACAAGATAAACACTTGCATCAATTGCCGTCTTTGACAGTGGAATTTGCCTCCACTGTGTTATCTTAATTGAGAAAGTTTATTTTGTTGTTGTTGTTTTATTTTTGTAAAATAAAATATAGATTGCTGAAGCTCTTCAGCACGGCAGAGCTTAATGAGAACCTGTAGTCAGTGCAGGTGTGAGAGGTAAAGCGAGGGTGACCGAAGATGGTGTATGTCTGTTCTCTGTGTTCGCTCCCGGCTGCATCTCTCATTTCTCTGCTTTAGGCACCTTGAATTTTTTGGAAGAGCGCCTTAAGCACCCCGAGCTGAAACACATTCAGCTCGTTTTTGTTTTTCTTTCTTGTGTTCACCAGTTGTATGAATGCAGATATGGACCCCCTGGGGGTTGGGGTGGTGGTGGTGGGGCAGCTACAGCAGTCAGGAAGCAAATGAGAACTGTTTTATAACCACCCTTCTATTTTATATAATACTTGTATAGCCGAACCGCACCGACCCGGCACTACAAACAACAGCTGGCCGTGTGACTGACAGCAGATTGTCAGCTATTCTGTAGTCGCCTGGCAACAAGCGAAACAAAAACACAGCGTGATGCTTGGTGTTGTGTGTGTGTGTGTGCAGGTTCCCTCCACAGATATGAAACAGTAATCTGTTTTGACTTTGTGCTTTTAACAAAAAGGCGGCGCCGCTATGTCACTGCTCAGCCTTCAGTTTGTAGCGTGTGTGTGTGTGTGTGTGTTTGTGTGTGTGTGCTGATCTGTGAGATGACGCTCTGTTTACACTTGAATGTCACTGAGAGGTGGCAACATCATGGACAATTAATTACAATGGAACCAGCCAGACACTCAGTGATTACTTTTAATGGTAATAATGTTTAATCACTCTAATACCATCATTATTAAATTATGACGCAGGCCCTTATTAGTTAAACATGAATACATTACATGTTATTATTCATTTCATCTGTTGTGCTCCATTGTTAATTGTTTAATTCATTAATGTGTTCTTAAGCCAGCTTAGAGCCATTTCCAGTGTCTGGTGAATGCATTAATTGTCTCATTTGAGTAGTCATTCAAAACAGTGTTATTCCGTCTTGGTGGTAGATTATAAATAAAGTTGTCGTGCGAGTCGCTGTAGCCAACAGCTGAGCCGTTCCTCCAGCTTCCTCCTCAATCTAATCACAGTGTGGCAGCGTTAAACACACTCGTGGTCAGGAGGTGATTCTTCGTATCACGGAGTCGAGATTATCGTGTTAAGCCACATTCAGACTGGATTTATCTTTCAAGGGGAGGTGGGGGATTTTTAATTTTACCTGTGTTGGTCGGTGACCTCAGTCCCATTCGCAACACGTAACCTTTGACCTCTACATCTGCACTAACTCGCTGGTCCCCCTCCAAGTGAACCCGCCGTCCAGACTGACGGCCTTTTACTTTAAAGTGGAGTTACGTTTTGTCTCCGTGTGAAGAGCTGCTTGTCCTTCCTTTAAGAAAAGGTGTGTGTGTGTTTTACTAATCAGATAGATGGAAACATACTAACAACACAACATAGAGACTTATCTAGGAGCTGATGTGACAGCAGGAAAAGAAAGGCCATGAGAGCTCATCAAAGATGCTGCTGTGAAGTCAGCTACAGGTAGCTGCTGGTATTAGCAGTATTAGGGGCTTTAGTCAGTCAATCTCTGTTTTTAATATTCACAGACTGTTGTATTATGGAATGAATTATTTATGGCGTTGTGTCTTTATAACTTCATAATATCTCTCTGGACAGACGACTCAATAAACTCTCACTGAAGCAAATGACAGCTAAATGCTGCAGCAAGACTCATCTGTCCGCACGATACCCGGGGCCTGATCACTTATAAAGGTTTTCCACACTGAGAACCTCAAACCGTTATTTTATTGATCTGATCAGGGTGAACAGGATTTCAAGTTTCAGGGCTGAGGGTGACTGTACATCGAGCAGCTGAAGAACCAGCTCTCAGGAGTTGATAGAGACCAACTTGTTTCTGTACATGAACTGAAAACATGACACTAAACGATCGTTATTGTAGCTCTATTTCTGCCAGATGTCAAAGTAATAAAAAGTGATGATGTTGTTAAAATCTTGGAACACGTTTGTGGTTTTTCTTTCTGTCAGTTTGTTTTTCTAAATCAGCTTTAAATACGACTTTAAGGACTTGAAACTATCAAAGTCTTTATAACGTTCTCGACATAGAACAAGTTTCCATACCTCAAAAAGAATATTTTTCTATATTAAAATAGTACGACACTGACTTAAACATTGTTCTCCTATAACACTGGTGCACTCATGATGGACGGTTTAAACAAGGATCAGAGATAACTCAACATGACCGTACACATTCAGAAGTGTCCATGAGGAGTGGCCTCAGGTGAGCCCAGTTCTGTCTAACTCTTCTCCACTTTATCCAACTAGTGACCCAGAGACCGACACCAGTATACACACTTTGATTTGAAAAATTGGTGACATTTCCCTTTAGCATATGAAAGAGTGTCTCATTTTACCCCCTGCACACCTCATGGGGCTTTACCCTCACAGAGTTGTGCCATAAAAGAAAACAACAGATGCTCTACGGCTCTCGGTAGGTGCGGTAATAGTTTGAAAGCAAATACACATTTATGCTTCTGGAGAAAGGTGAATAATTTGACCCCATTCTCCCCTCACGGCCGTTTGTCCTCCCTCCACGTCACGCTCCGATGTCACACTGACTTTCTGTGACTTCTCATATTCTTTAAAACCCCACAACTCTGAGTGATCCCTCTCCTAAACGCTTTCATATTGTTTTGTAGCACAAGCAACAGATGTTGAGAAATTATGGAGCCACTGTGATTGCTCTGAGGATGAACAAAAACAAAATGGTGCTGGGAGAAGTCAGCAGTTCCCCAGCATATTGTGCCCTAGAGCAAAAGAAACTGAGCAACACAGTAGAGTGTGCATTGTATCTATTATTTTTTGTGACACAAACACATTTGGAAGTATGTACTGAGTCATTCAATACTGAGAGGATTATATGTCGTCCCTCGATGCCACAGTGAGCCCTGCAGCAATCAGTTCAGGATGCTTTAGCATCACACCTCCTGGACTGCTCCTGCTCATGTCACACAGTGTGCACACATCAGACCTGCCTGTGCGATTGTGAGTCCTTGAAGGATTTACAGTATGTGCGTCACACCAGCCGTTCACATCCTGTGGCCTCCAGCTTTGTCCAGTGTCTCAGATCAGAATAGAGCTTGGTGCTGTAGAGAAAAACTGTTGATATTTGATCCCATCAGCTAAACAAATAGATGCCTCACTACAGTGCTCCATCAGAAGCTCCACCCCCAAATTTACAGACTTGCATTGCCAAAGCAGCGACAGTGTTGGAATCCAGATTGTTTTACACAGCGTGGAAAATGGAAAACATCATCAGACAAATGACCTGAGCACAAACACGGCTCCCTAAACACAGCTGAGTATAAACTAGTTAGCAAGTTAGTTCATTAGCTAACACGAAGATGGGACGAGGCGGTTTCCCTGAGCCAGCACGGCAGCTACAGACACAGATACTCACCACTCTCTGGCTACTGAAGCTAACAGCACACCAACAGCAACATCTTAGCAAATTAGAAAGTAATTTAATGATACTGAACACACAAATGTGACACTGGTACCTTCTTGTTAACTAGCCAGAGTCACTAGCTAGCTCTCATTAACATTAGCAAATAAGACAAAACAACACTGACCTATTGGCAGAGCTGTAAAGCTGACTGCCACATCAGTCGGTCGGTTTACCATGAAAATATCCGTAAAGTTTTTACTGGTCCCGACCGTCTCTGTGTGCCTGTCATTTGGGGTGTGGGCCAGTCACAGCGGGTAAGTCCAGGTCTGAATTTCTTTCCCAGTCTGACCTGTGTTTACATTTTCTTAAGGGCCTCTTGCTGACAGAGAGACTACTAACTGGACTAGTTGGTGAACTAATTGCTAACACGCTAACCAGCTGGGAACATGCTGGTGCTAGTCAGTCACAATAGCTTCCCAACCTTCTTTCCGAAACTCTCCCGAGGCATTTTGTTCTCAGGATTGTACATAATCTTATTCAACAGTTTAACTGAAGTGTGAAAAAAGCTATATGTTTCAATAATTACTTCACACATGATTGCATCATATTGTATTTATATATATATATATATATACACTAACCCTGTTTCATAAGCGTCTACAAACTGCTCCTGTTTTGTGGAGCAGTTTATGACCGGGGAGGTTAAATAAAAGTGTCTGGGGCAACACAGCTAATAGTCAACGACAGCTCCCCTCATTGTGAACTCTCTGAGTCTGTATTCCCTCAAAGGTCAGCACTGTCATGATAGCTTGGAGTCGGTGCGATGGTGCAAACAGCGATTTCATTGGTATTAATTGATTTTGCCACAGACTTTTGCAGTTTTAAATGATTGTGTGACCAAGCCTTAAGGGAGGTGGTTGGGGTGTACAGTTGGTGTACAAAGCTGCAGACTTTGACATGGGGGACTGGTTCTCCTGTCTCCTAACAGCCAGTGCTGGCTTCTTTCAACCATGACCACAGTCTTTTCCTCTCCCTTAATCAAGTAGTTTCAGTGGCCTAAACTTTCTCAAACCTGAATTATAGAGGTGGCAAAAATAATACATGTTTGAGTCTTTTGTATGATGGTGTCAGCAGTATTAGTTGGCAAAATCAAGAAGGTCCTGTGTGGGGTGATTGAAGGTGTTTTTGTCTCTGCAACAAACCTACATGCGATTGCCGGGACGTATCCTTCCACTGCTGGATGAAACCCACTTGATTTGCAGCTGCTGAAGCCTGATATTAACTCGATTGAAGTTCAGAAAGCAACAGGGATTGTGGCCCCACCTTTACCGTGTACAAGACGTCTTTTTAAGTGTCTATATCATCGTACTCCTACTCTTATTAAACACCATCCCTGCTTTGATGATTGTGTCGAGTGTTTTCTTTGTGAGCTGCTGACAGCTACATTAATATGTGATAAGTCTGCACATGTGAAAATAACAAGCCCTGTTTGTAACTTGTGTGAGAATGGCAACGTGAAACAATGTCCCAGCTAAGAGTTGGGGTGCACCCTGGACAGGTCACCATTCTCTCACAGGGCTGAGATTCATGCTCATATTCACATCAACAGGCAATTTAGAGTCACCAGTTAACCTCATGTACATGTCTTTGGACTGTGGGAGGAAGTTGGAATACAGGGAGGAAACCTGAGGCAACAGTGCTAACCACTGCACCACCGTGCTGCCCGCCTTATACCATTACTCCCAAGTTAATACAAATAAAGACTTTTAAATATACTTCCATATAAAAACAGAGACACCAGGAGGAGATTAAAACAAAAAGGGATTTTCTTTAGTAGAACACTGAGTCACAACACAATGAATGTTGAGGAGCACACTCTCACTATTCATGTATTCAAGGATGCTCCTCTATCTTGTATCCAGCTGCCAAGCACAGCAATAACCAAAGTCATAGCTGCTTAGCAGCTGTATCTCAAATCTTGGATGTCGTAGTTTCGTCGAATGCACCACCAGGGAGAGATTCATTCAAAATGGTGAATGATGAACACAGTGTGACCTTGACAGAAGAGTAGTTCTAGTAATTCAGTGGGATGGATCACATATCTCTTGCAGATTCCTGGGGTCTGGAGGTTGATTCTCGTGACGTGAACTGTGGCAGCCTGCAGCAGGAAACTCACAGGTGTCTTTTATCACATACAGCTAAAAGACACTGTCATTAAAAAGTGGAAGATGCATTAATGCATAAGTCATGATGTACCCACCTTAAACTATGGTCGGCTGCAGCACCTGTCTGAGCAGGTAAATTGTTAATCCATTTCAATTAAGTGACAATTGAAAAGAATGGTGATGGCTGTTTTCTCTCGGTGTGTAATGTGGGTTTCATTTCACCTTTATATGGAGGAAGTCGTGGTCCACCATAGGAATGTCACTTTTACAGCAAAGCAGCAAAAGAATAAGTCAACCAGGACCTTTTAGTCATTGTATTACTTTTTAACAAGGCAGCTCTTAATGAGCCAGGCTCACTGGATGGCTCTCATCAGCTGGTGCAAATGTCTTTAACCCGATCAATCTTGATCAATTGAGGACTGTAACGGACAAATTCATCTCAGGTAATGAAGACACTTAGCAATGTTTTTCTGATGTTGAAGCGCCCCCAGAAGCACTAGGAAAAATACTGCTTGTCTGGTAACTTATCTAATTGCCACAGGGCATCACCTCTGCGTTAGATTCCCTTTATTAGTTTTCCAAGCCCAAATGAGGCTCATTAGCTGGCTCGCTCTAATTAGGGGACATATATCAGAACACTCTGGGGTTTCTTTACACTGCATGCTGGAAAAAAAAAAATGAAACGTCATTAATCAATCTGGCCTCCTGTTCAATGTTCTGGTCAGTGGAAACAAACAAAATGCTGATTGAGTCAGTGATGGAGAAATGAGAGTTTTCGCGATGCATAGAGAAATTTATCAAAAACCAGTCAGCCATTGCAGACATGCATATGTGGAGAAGTTCTCTGAGGTCTGCTGAAGTCAGGCGTATTTTAATTTGTTGCATCAAAACTTAATTAGCAAAACAGAATGCAATTTGAAGTATTTCCCTATATTTAGAGCATTACCCTGAAACAGAAATGTTTCAGGCAATTAAGTGGACGTACTTTATTCTGCTCTGCGTTTTAATTGCTGGAGAAAAGCTGGGAGAAGTCTCAGCTCGTCATATGGAAGGAAGACAAATATACAGTTGGCGGCGAGTTGCAACCTGGCGAGAATCCAGTTGAATAAAGAGTCTGAGACCATTGTGTGCTCTCAAATATATTATGACAACTTCACATTTGGCACAGCGCTCCATCCTGAGCTCAACACGCCACTTCTCTTTTCAGAATGACACTGCTTTAGTCTCACACAGCGACATTAATGAATTTTAACAGCTTTCATGTCATTTTCTAAAGTGATCCTATTACCCTGAGGAGTATTCTGTGATTTTTAGTCTGTGGCAATAAAAACTTTTTTCTTTTTTTTTTAATCTATCTGACTGGAAAGTGGATCCTCATATGTTTTAATGAGGCTGGATTTCTTTGTAGATAAATATTTCTCATTTTTAAATTATTCATTCAGATTTTTACATTAAGTGTTTCCTATTCCCATAGAGAGGTGTTCATTCACGAGGAGCTTGGTGGCATTTTATACGCATTAAATCGAGTTTTTCATTAGATAATTGTGAAATCTCTCTGCTTATGTTGGCATCGTTGTCATCCATTTGTTTCAGAGAATTCAAGGCAGCAAAAAATCACAGCAGAGTGTATTCAAGAAATATATTCTGTTTCCGTTGGCTGGTTACCACAGCTGCAGGCGGCAAATGAAATCAGAAGAAGAGGAAACAGACAATTTAAGTTGAATTTAGGCTCAGGAGGAGTTGCAGCACAGAGATTAAACTGTTACTATTATCTTTAGGGCCAGTTTATCTTGAAATTATCTACAGCTTTGATAATGTGAGGTTCACACAGCACAGTTACTGTATGTGAGTGGATGGGCGTAGAGAGCACAATTCACCACTTGTCCATTTCCTCCCACCAATAGACAGGATGTGTTTTGTCAATTACCTATTAGAGGATATATTATCATCACATATATACATCCTCTGGATATATGAAGATACACGTTTATAACATATATGAAATACCTATTGTAAAGTTACATTTATTTAAATTCTTTATATGGTACAATATACTGCAACCATATTTGTTGATATCACACAGTGTGTGTGACTCAGTGCTGTTCTGGTGCTGTTGCTTTGGTCTGAATCTGTGAGATAACCACGCCCCCTCTTTGAATAGAAGAGATGGAAATAGTCTCCGGAAATAAATAAATTATGAAATAAAAGCCCAATCAAATAAATAAAAAATGTCATTAATTAAATAAAAAGCTATTTATTTCTCTACTTATTTATTTTTCATTTATTTATTTATTGACTCACGTATATATTTATATATTTCTACATTTCTACATTTATTACCTAATTTATTTCATAGCTGTATTTATCCAGCTTTCCACAGGAAAAGAGATACACACTGTACCTTATTAAAGACATATTTGCTATTTTCTGTTTTCATTCTTGTTTCATTCACTCTCAGTGAATCTGCTTGTAAATGGCATGATTTAGGAAACTCGAAAGAATTCAATGGGCATATGTTCATACTGTTGTCCTTTGTGTTCACAGTTTGACAAAACTTCCTTCAATGATGTTCTAATTAATGATAACATGCCTTACCTGTGATGTTCAGGTCACACAGACAGTAAATCATTAATGCGGTTCAGTGGTTCCAACACGGCACTTTAAAATAGAATAGGATACAATGAGTAAAAGGATGGTGTTGTTCGCTTTGAATTGCAGTTAAAACACACTGTGCGCTGAACAACAATCCAGGTTATAGGGGAAAATAGCAGGAAAAACATTGAGACAGATCTTGGCATTTTGTTTTTGACAACGAGCAAACCATCCGTAAAGGACACTGTCAGTGCTGCTGTAAATCCCCTCGGAGTCCCTCTCTGTCTGATAAGTAAGGTGGGCCACATGTGGCTCCTCTGATCCAGCGCTGTCTTTAAAGACACGGCGTGAAGAATCTGAGTCGCATGAGAAATGATTTCACAAATGGTCAGTTTCGAATGAGTGTTCGTGTACTATAAATGTTATATGTGTTTTTATATCTGGACATCCATCTGCCACCCATCCATCACCTCGTCTATTTTCTTAGAAACCCCCAGCGCCCCCTCAGCCCACCCACATCTCAGCGTCCCTGGTCAGTGGATAGAGTTGGAGAAGGGGAGAAAGACCTCTAAGCCTTCTTGCAACCTCTAATGCACTGAAGCTACTGAACAGGCGAGAGTGGCTGTATTGACTTTGATCTGAATTGAGCGACTTTCATGGTCAATTTTACACGGGCCGCGAGCTCTGCGCATCAATTCACCCCGAGACTTCTAGCCGAGAGGAAATGAGATTCTTTCTTCACTTGAGGATCTACTGCAGTGTGAAGACCAGATACACGCTCTCGCACTCTCACATGACGTAACATTGTCTCTCAAAGACACACACACCCACCCCCCCCCCCCCCCCCCCC
>NW_019524900.1:405445-448639 GCF_002814215.2 Seriola lalandi dorsalis | reverse complement strand
TGCTACCGGGAAGGTCTGTGGTGTCAGCGCTTCTCTACACCGTCTACATGCAATGTTCATGATCACGTGCCAACCTCACCAGAAAGTTTAGATTTAACATCAAATGTCTCCTGCTGAGATGAAAAGAGGCATCATGGGTTGAAGCACCTTGTGAATCCAACATTAATTCTGTCGGGTGTAACGGCCGCTCGGCAGCAGTGGAGCAGCGGGTTGCGTCTATGTTTCTAATAACGTCTTAATACTGTGAAAATACTGGATTTAAACGTTTGGTTGGACCCAGGTAAACATTTTGTCATTCCAACTGGACTGCATGGACATACCTTTGAAGATGAGACCCCCGCTGTTGGAAAAAAGGTTAACCCCCCCCCTCCCCGTTTGATTTTTTTCCCCCTTAAGGTTGGCAGAGGCAGAGCTACCAAATCACAGAGGGACATACGAAGTGCTGGGGTTTCACATGGAGACACCTGGAAGGTAGGAATTCAATTTAAAAACTTACAGTACACTTTAGAAAATTATCCAAAAAAGTCGCTGCTCAAACATCCAGAGACTTGCAGCCGACAAAAAAATGACCAAAAGAAGAAGAGGAGACACAAGATTTGCTCTGTAGAAAAAAAACTGTCTCCTACTCTTAAATAAGTAAGTCTGTATTTTTCCAAGGGGGAATAATGTGCTTTGGAAAATGGTCAGCGGTAATGGAACATATTCACATTTGTACTTAATAGGCTAAAACATACAAAAGCCTATGTAATGGCTGGCCAGGGATTTTGTCATGGTTACATTTAAAGACAGCTCCAGACCAGACGTTCTTCACGCTCTGAGCTTCAGCGCATTAAATCTGAAATAAAAATAATGGACACTGCATTAAAGTGCCAAGTCTCAGCATTAATTTGCGTAGGTGTCAATAGTGAAAGAACTGTGTCTGAGATATAGTAATTTAGTAAGCAAGTCAGGACAACTCTCCAGTCTGCTGTTTACTTGTCAAAGACAAGGAGTAGACTTTGTGACTGTAACCTCAGAGGATTCAACACAAAGATACAAACCTTTAAATAAGACAAAAAAAATACAGAAGCCACACAAAAGCATACAGAGAGAAAATATGACAAAATGTCGGCAGATGTCTACGGGTCAAAGACTTCAGGCTGTCATTGACTGCAAAGAATTTTCTACAAAATATTAAATGATGAATTTGTTTAACTTCATGTGCATCTGTTGAATCACTTTTTGTTTTTAGTCATTAACTTTGGGCACTATGGACTAAAAGTTCTGTATTTCCCACACAGTTCCTTCTCTATATCGAAATTATACTGAAATTAAAGCTGAGACTTGTCGCTTTAATGTCATATCAATTATTCCAAAATTGCAAAAAAAGAAAGAAAAAGTCAGTAAAGGTCTGAAAAGTCAGCGAGTGATAAATGAGTTAAGTTGGAAACACTGTCTGCCAAAGAGAAACTCCAACACTTACAGCAGATCAGTGGTGTAACTTCATCACTCACTCACTCAGTCAGCGACTCACTGGCCTCACTGTTGCAATCCAGCCAAAAAATGTATGTCCAAGTACTTTCGGTCTGGACTGTAATGTTTTCATAAAGAAAACTTTACATCTATCAATTTGTACACAGAGAATTTTCTTATTTATTTATTTATTTTTACATCATTTTACATGTTAGGAGCCTTAAAATCCTCTGAGAAAAAAAGATTCTTTCATTCTTTTCAATTTCTTGGCCCTCAAAGAGAAGACAAAGACATACAAGATCACACACACACACACACACACACACACACACACACACACACTACACACACACATGGCACTGACTGTATATGTTTCTGGTTAAAAGGGGCTGTGTCATCTTGCAGCCTCTTTTCTCTCCCGGTGATTCTCTTTGCTAAAGAGCTTTGGCAACTGGGAGATGCAGCGGTGGTGAAGTGTAAGGATGAAATTAATTAAAAATGCAGGAGAACATCAGCAGACTCTTTTCTCAAAAGCAGGCGCTCTCACGCTCTCTCCTGGTGTGTGTCACACAAAGTGCATTTTCAAATACATCACCGGTGTATCTGGAGTTACATGATGCTGACCACACACGCCGCCGTCGGCTCCGTGTGTGACGGTGGAGCGAGGAGAGGAAGAGGAGGTGCGTCTCAAAAAACTTCATCACAGCTTTTTTATTTTAACTTTGTGGCAGTCCTCTGGTGAGCTCGGAGCTCCACTGCGGATTACTCAATCATCACCCAGAGGAATGGAAAATTCAAAAGACATAAGGGAGATTCTTTTAACATCAGTCTGAGCTTTTATCTATTTTCTTCTTAAACTTCTTAAATTGAGCTTCTGAGAAATAACCTCTCTCTTGACTCATGATCTTGACTTTTTTCCCCTCTCTCTTGTAGTCTTTTTTGTCAGTTGTAGGAATACCAGCAAGATCCAAAAATAACCTTATTGACTCACAAATGAATCTGCACAGCCTTAAAGACACAGTGAAAAAATATTAAAAATAACAAACATTTTCCAGGTTTCCTGTGTCTCTACGGTAACTGTTCTGTTGTCTGGCAAAATAAGAATTTGGGAGTTTATCAAAATCCCACTCTCTTCTCTGCCTGTAAAACACTTATTTAATATATATTATATATAATATAAAATGTTTTTGGATGACTCAACCTGCACTCGTTCAATTGATCTTTACGTTGTTGGTCAGTTTTTACAGATAAAACAATTACCTTCTTACACATCCACAGACAAACATTAGCATCCATTCAGACGGCGTGTTTGTATACACTTCCTAGCCGTTGTACATCATCCTTCAGAAACTGGTCACTAACTTTGTTAAGTGCCTCTAAAGGTTTTTAACTTTGGTTTATCAGAGTTTATTGGCTGAAAATCTTCCTCCTGCTGCTGCTGATTATAAAGAGGCTGCTGCTGCTGCTGCTGATGATGATGATGAAGAGCAGTGAGCTGGAACCAAAACAGTAAACACAGAGTAAAATCAAAACAATTAGCTAAAAAAGGCTAAAGATCTCTGTGTACATTCAACACTATCATTGTTCAAATAAGAAATATTGAGAAGTGACTCATTACTGTGGCATGATTGAATTATTAAATTAATTAAACAACAGTTAAAAAAAAACACATGTACTGTTTCCTCAGGTTCTCGTATTTTGTCATGTGTGCACAAAGAGAGTTTATGAAATGTCTGTTTGAGGTGAGGCAACTCCTTCCTTCCTCCTATGGAAATAACTGCACTGAAGTCACATCTGTCGGCATGTGACATCACAGACTCCTGCACTTCTCTGGGAGTGTGGTTTGAACACCTGCACCGATGCAGAGTCTCGTGGTGGGGCTTTATAACCCGCTCCCACTTGAGGGTAATTGGTTTGGAATAACACTTAATGCGGCAGAGCTGCTGTTTTCTCATGAATACTGTCTCACATACTCTGACCGTGGCTTTTCCTTTTTTACTGCCCCCTTATGGCGGCAGCAGGCCATCGTCTCTAGAAGCCAGCGCAACTACCAGCTGTTGTATCTGTAGTTTCTGTCATGCTCATGGGCGTCGCTGAATCCCGTTGACAAAGGCTGGAGCTTGTCAAGCAGAGCAGCATTTTGTTTTTGGAGGTTTGTGCATTGAGGATAATACCTGGATTTCCAACAGGTGAATAGCTATAGCCAAAGTGTGCTTGTCAAACTGTCCTTTTGATATATGTAGCATTAAACGAATGCGCCGACGTGTGCAGCAGTAGCAAGTAAACGGGCGACTTGCACAGATTTCTCACCTCTGTGTGAGATCTGCGAGCGCTACGGGCAAGAAAGACAAGAGTCAGAGCGGAGCAGAGAGTTAGCTTGTTACTTAGCAGTTAGCAGTGCGGCTGTGAACATACAGTGTGAAGTATGTGAACTTTAGGCTGTTTGTCCGTAAATAAAGGAAACATTAACAGCACCGAGGCGGGAAAAAGGCAGGATTCTACATTTGTCAGTTGATGGTGAATATTTTTGCAGATTAGCACAGAAGAGCGTCGTTGGTTGTTGGGTTCTGTGAAAGCCACTGAGTCTCAGCACATCCACAGCAGCACGAAAATCACCCGTCGAATGAATCACACATTCAGCCTGCATATTGTTAACAACTAGCACCATGAAAATTTGAACATCCTCTGGGATGGTGTGTGGAAATGACACCCTGGTGGTGAATTAATAGAGCAGGCAAAGCCTTCCTTACTCGAGCTTTGAATTCAGTTCCTCCAAATTTGATTAACAACAAACCCTGCGTTGCCCCTGGAGATTAAGTTTTGTTTAATATTTCATCAACTCTGTCAAAAGACGGTGAGAGCCAGCATCACCCACGGAGCCGGATCAATGAGCGACGTGTCACTCGCTGAGGATTAAGCCTCCAGTTTGGTCATGCGGCATTGTTTGCTGTGCTCTTTTTGTTGTCAATATCTCAAAGAGCAGTGGTCTGACGTCGTCCACATAAGCATGCAAAAAAAAAAGTGAGAGTCTGGCTGTTACAGTACTCTAAATCTAATCTTGATGGATTTTTTTTCTTCCTTTTCTTGCGTATGTAAGCCTCACAGACCATAAAATCAGAGACTTCATTGCTAGGCAACTAGTCTCTGCACAGGGATAGGGAGGGCGTTCTGTGTTTACTGTCAGAGATCTGCTGCTGGTGGGAGTGCAGCCTCTCTAAAAGAGAATAGATAAAAAAAATAGATAAACCAGACACCAGTCGTTTGCGCAGACTTAAAACAATTCCAAGTAAATTGCTGAACCCAACAGGAACATGTATGACTCGTTCATGTTAGAGGTCTGTCCTGGCTCGAGCGTTCAGCTGCTCGCTCCTAACTCGGCATATTAAAGTCTCACGGCGAGGGACGCTCTCTGGATTAGCGTGCTGTAAATTTACCAGGCAGAGTACAGAGGGAGAGGGAGCTCTCTCTGGAGAATGGGAATGATGAGGTAATCATTCACCCTGATCTGAATTAATAAGGCCTCATTAGGCAGTCAGAGACACACTGCAGTGCTGAAAAGAACCACAGTGTGGATTCACCCCCCCAGCCCCCCCCACATCATCACCTCTGCTCGGATTCAGCTCCTGCAGCCCGCCGGTGTACGCTGCGTTCGTTACAGAACTCCACCTCTCGCTCGTACTCGTGCAGCAGCCTGATCTGAAATTGCACGCGAGTTGTTCACTCAACAATGGCGGGAACAACCTCGCGCTACGAGCTCATGGTTTGTCACATCCCTCAGATCTGAGGATGTGATCATTAGATGCAATGTACCACGTTGTTGGACGCGTTTTGCTGCCGATTACATCACGTATTCCGGCATATTCCACAGTGTGTGGACGCTCTACCTCTTTATTTTGAGTCTGCCGAGGCAAGTGGTGTGGGTCAGTGTGAGAAAGGCCTAAAGCCCCTAAATGGCCCAAAAGGCAACTTCTGACTACTCTCATTCCCTTCAACTGTCAGCAGCCTCTTTGGGTTTGCCCCCCCCCCCAAATGTGCGGATGGACCCGTAGAAAATCACTCAGGGGATTGATTAAACGGCAAAAGACCTCGCCGCAATCTAGATTTCATTACCGAGAATAAACACGTTGCATCAGGCCCTGAGCTTTTGTCTCCCCGCCAGTGTGTTTTGAAATTCAATAGATTGTAGTGGCAGATCTCTGAGGAGTGGCAGAGAGAATTGTTTCATGGAGTGGAAGCCTGTGGTTTTGGTTTTATTCCCAGGGAGTGCTTGCCTGAGCAGACTGAAGGGCACTTTGGTTCAGAAAGCACCCCCCACCTCCTCTCAGTCTAAGTGAATGTGACAGGTAGCCATGGAAAAGAAAGAGAAAAAAAACAATGCAACAAAGACACAACAGTGAAATTACTGACATGAAAACCTCTGCCTGTCCGAGCCCCGCCCCCCCCGTGTTGTATCTGGAGCGACACCCAACCAGAAACACCGGTCATGTTTATTTCCATTAAGCTCAACCTTCGAGATCAAGCTGAAGTGAGGCGACATCGTTAAAGATCAGACCGGAGAGACGAAGACCAAATGAAAACGTGGCCGAGGTGTGACGGACGAGCGGGAAAGAAACTTTGGGGTGAATTATTGACGACTTCATTTGCTCGTTAACCCACTTCTGCTGTTTAGAACAAAATTAGCCCTCAACTAAGAATAAAGCAGGAAATTAGGGCCAGACACTTGGAGACATGACGTGAAGAAGCACATTGTGTTAATATTTAAACTTTCCAACTGCTCCGTCACCAGTGACAGGTGGTGAAACAGGCAAGCGGGGGAGTGAACGCCCTCCCACTTACAGGTAAATCTGATCCCAGTTACCGACACAATGCCGCATCACAGGCTTCTCTTTCCGTCACTACGCACCAACGCGCCAGTATCTGTAGGTTTCTTACTAGGGCAGATCTACTGCTGTGAAAGGAAGACAGAATCCCCACAGGAGAGGTCATTTATAGGACGGAGACACACTGTCTGTCGGAGCGAGGTTTGCATTGCTCAGCAGAGACGGAGCGGATGAAAGGACGACCGCGGAGAGGCCGAAAATGAATCTCCTTAAGATCCAGCGACGGCCTGCGGCGGGACGTCAGAGGACGGTCTGCAGGAGGAGAGAGAGGCCGGTCTGTGACCACTCCGGATCAATACAGGCTGTATATACTCTAAATCATGTTTCTCTGCACTGGAATGAAGATATTAACGTTCCACTGTAAGTGATCACATATTGATCCAGATGACGGCAGGTTACATACAGTCCTCAGCCTCCTGAACCTTCGCTGGTGAAACATCTAAAGACCTGGTGTCATGTCGTCTTCAGGTCACGTGTAGAAATCTCAGAAACAGGAGATTATACACGAATGAACCGGCAGAGAGGTAATTACCATCTATTGCTCTGTCAGATAAGAAATAATAAATAACAGCAAGTAAAAACACAAGGAAAGCAAGTGAATATACTGTAAACAGAAACATGTAAACTCACCAACAAAAACAGGAAAATAACAAGGAGCAAATTGCGAGCTAAAAAGTAAGTGAGTGAAAATGTGTCTTTATAGATACAAATATATATATTCATATATATTTATATGTTTATTGGAAAGTCTAGCACTTTGGAAAATACACCTTTTCCAAAGTTAGCTGAGAAGATTGATGCCATTTTCATGTCTGTCTGTAAAGTACAAGGCTACAGCCAATAACCAGTTTATCTTAGCTTAGCTTAGCTTAGCACAAAGACTGGGAACAGGGGGGAGATGCCAGCCTGTCTGTGACAAATATGAACAAAATCCACCTCCCAGCAGCTCAAAATTTCACTAATTAACTTGTTAACTCGTTGTTTGTTTAATCTGTGATGTCAGACTACAGACAGACACGTCTGTCGTTACTCAGACTAATACAGACTTTGTGGGATTCTGCTCCAAAGTCAAATAAAACTGCAGATCTGAGCTGATCACAGACTCTGAGAACTTTAATGAGCATACTAGAAATTTCTGATGAGACCGGAGCAGAAAACAAAGATACAACATCATCCTGCTAAATCAACTCACGACACAAGCTTCCCGCCGTCCTCTGGCGACCGCATATGCTGTAAAACCCGACTGGTGTTTGAACTGGGCTTACTGGGAGCTGTGGTCCTGAGCCCACTGTGCTGCTCTGCTCCTCCCCTGCTAAGATGCACAGCTACTTGAAGCAGTTGGATTTTCCTGGATTTTCGTTTCTTTTCTCTGAGCTTTTCAGCCACTGTTTTTTTCCTTCTAACTTTGTTATTCATGTAAAGTGAGTCAGCGACGGTCCACTGCTGCCTCAGTGTTTAAATGATGATAAGGATACCAACACATAAATGGTAAGTGGCAGCTGGTGAGTCAAAAAAATTGGGGAGGACAGGAGGAAAACCAACCCACGGCGGCATCATGTTATTTTTCACTCGTTGGCTACTGATCTGTGCTTTCTTGTGTTCAATGAAAAACGAAGCGGCGATACACAAAGGCTCCTGGAGAACAGTCGCTGCAGGCGCATGAAGCTGAGGCCCGTCGGTCCAACGAGGGGTGACGCAGCACCCAGGATGTTACTCATTTTAAAAAAGGGAAAAGCTAAATAATGTGGAATGAATGAAAAGTTCCAGCTTGGACAGATGTTTTGACTTGAAGACAGGAACAAACTGCACCCGGGCAGGTAAAAGCTCGGGTCACCGGTAATGATGATTGTCTCTTTCAAAGCCGCCCACAGAAGAAGAAGAAGAAGCTTGTACTGCTCCTTAAATATCCACGGTTAAGTATGCATGACGCTCCGGCAGCCGCGGTGTTGGGCATTAATGCTGAAAGGTCAGAGGCAGACGAGGCGTGTGGATGTGCATCGATATGGAGCCATTAGTCAGGCCTCTCTGGAGGATTCTCACCTAAATATAAAGCCGCCTATGTGACAGGCGACCTCAGCGAACCCCCCCACCTCCCACCCCCCCTTCAAAGCTGATGTGTCTCTTGTGATACGCAACGCCCACGGCTTCTCAGCTGAGTATCGGGGAAGCTGCAGGCCCGATTGGCTCCTGCAATTCGCCCTAATGGTTTTACATACCTCATTCAGTGAAACAGTCACTTTGATATACCTGAGTGTGTGTGTGTGTGTGTGTGTGTGGGGGGGGGGCAGGCGGCTGGTAGGACGTCGAGGTTCCAGCGGACGGGGCACCGCGTTCAGCAGCGATAAATAATCCAGAGGGTGTGTTTAACAGATAAATGGCTTTTTGCCTGAGTGCCGTCCCTCCTGTGTCGACTGCGTGGGACTGAAGGGGGGGCGCGCCACCGCCACGCCGTCCCACTCTCTACACTGTTTGTTCTCGCCGCCTGCAGCTTTTAATGCTCAGCTGGCTTTGCTTTTCTTATTCCACTCCAGGGACCGTTCAAGTACAAACTAAGAAAAGTCTGACCTACCAACACGACACACACAGTCAATAAAAGTTTCTCCTCTCGCTGCTCCCAGCACTCGCCGTCTGATCGCCGCTTCACTTCTTCTCCCCTGGGTCATCCTCGTCCCAACTTCACACCAGGGAAGAAATTACATCAATTAATGTCTTTATATATGTGATGGCTTTTGAAAACGCATTTTATGAACACACACACACACACACACACAAAAAGAGAAAGTCTCCTGAATCTCACTAGTTGCCTCTTCATGATCAGAAATCGCACTTCTTGCTGGTGACTGTTTCTAAATTAGCTCATATATATACTTGGCATTTCTCTTCTGCACTTTTCTTTGCTATTTATTGGCGACCACACACTCACACACACACTCACACACACACACTCACACACACACACACACACCAGTATATATTTATATTTATAAGCTAAAGTCATTGGGCTCGAGTCCAAGGATGGAATCAGAGTTACAGTTTTGTTCTCTGATGTCACCCGACTATAAGACGGATAATGAAGTGTGTGTCGTCAGCTGAACGACACGGGAGCAGAGCTGCAGCCACAACTGAGGACGCCGCAGGCCTGTTTTATTTATGCGGATGGTTTTTATGTCTCAGTCAGAGACGTATTGTTTTCAGGTTGTACGTCCGTCTCATTCTCGTGGACACGTCGTCTCGGTAACGCCTCGACGGAACTTCTTCTAATTTGGCTGAAACATTCACTTGGACTGAAGGATGAACTGAGTCGATCCTCAGGGATGTAACCTGGAACTAGTCTGAGTGGCGGAGGGATACGACCACGAGGAGGCGATTCTAATTTTTTCATATTTTTACAATTCAGAGTTGCATAACATGCATAAATAAGAGTGACGGTGTTTGAGTTGGCCCGTGTTCACCGGGATGACATACACTTTTGATTTTTCGTTCGCTTGCATACCTCTGCTTCCTTCTGTACTGCCAGTGACTAAAGAGTGTAGGTACAGTATGCGCGCGGTTATTTTAAGTACAGGCTCGGATCCAAAAAATTTTCCCTTCCCAAACAAGAATAGAGGAGGAGGCCAGAACGTGTTGCTGCTCGCTCTCTCGCTCTCTCTCTCTCTCTCTCTCTCTCTCTCTCTCAAGGTGCAATATGTGGTTCAGTTCCTCTGGCCAGCTGCCGGGTAACAGCTCAGACTGTTCTGCTTCAGAATCCATGTGTCACTAAACGAGACTGCCATCACACTACACCGCTGAGGTGCAGTCAGTCAGGTGAGTGTGATGGACAACTCCTTTTAAATTCCCACAATTCACAGCACACACAGTTTCACGGTGACTAAGGGTTTGTGGGTGTGACACCAACAAGTCTTTTGACTCAGTGGGCCGCGCTTTAATCACAACAACAACCGCAAAGACACACAAACCTGCAGCCAGATGGTGTGTGTGTGTGTGCTTTTTTTAAACGGTTAATTATTACAATAATAATGTTTGCCAAGTACTGTTATCATCATTTGCTCGTAGTTGGCAGAAGTTAGTGTTTCTTTCAGAGAGAAGAGCGAATGCAGTCACCATCTGCCTTTAGAGGTAAAATCTGAGATTAAACACCTGTTTAACCTCAGCTGTTATAAACCAAACTGCTGGTAAAAAAAAACAAAAACAATGCAGATTTAAGGTCGAGTGATTTGCAAGAAGTGTACGATTTATTCTGTCACAATCCAGTTCCTCCTGAGTTTATTCTGCCCGACTCAAGTTTCTCTGTCAAGTTTGTATTAATGGTAAAATGATGCTCAGTGAACCTGCATATTAAAAATCTCCCAGTCATTAATTACTATGCAAGGGGGATCAATCCAAACTACAGTCACAGTTTAATGAGCGACTGTTGATTGGCCTTGTAAAACAAATTTATTTTGGAATAGCCTCAACAGCCACTTATTTATGAGAGCTTGTTGTTCTCGTACAGGAGTGCCTGACCTTGTTAAGTGCTCAGGGAGATGTGTGTGTTTTGTTTTTTTTTTTGGGGGGGGGGTTTCCACTCGCTGAAATCATGCATTCACCCGTACATTCACGCAGCGTGCAGCCATCCACCTGTTAACATCCACGCTCTGTTGTACTACAGCTGCAGAGTCTCAGTCGCCGAGCTTAAATATTGAATTTAAAGCCTTTACAGGGCTGCAGATACAAATTCACTGATACAGCCAAAGTTGCCCAGCTGATCAAACAGAGCTGTGATGTCGCTGCGGATGTCAGAGGTCAATTTGGTATCACAGCAGCCATCTTCTCCCTTCTGCTAACTGAGTCCACAGGAGTAGATCAGAGTTAACAGATAGCTCTATACTGCATTTTATTACCCATGTTTGATACTTTTTCCAATGGCCTCAGACCGCTCCATTTATTTTAGGTTTAGAATTCACTTCCTTCACGATCAGTCGGCGCCGAAATGAACAGCAAAAAAATGTCTGTGAGAGCACAGATCGGTTATCTCTGTAGAATAAAACCCTTTTTTTTTTTTGGTGTGAAAAAACAACAACTGAACAAAACAACCTTAAAGTTCAATAAATCAACACAGCTCAGTCATCGCCGGTGATGCAGCTCCACGTTTCACACTGCAGACATCACTAGATAAAGCCTTTGTGTGATGTCTAGCAGGGGTTTCTCGTGTTTGATTGCTGTTCCATTTCATTTTTTTTTTTTTTTGCAGCAGCTATCGCAGCTGATAAGATGAACACAATTTCTCAAGTTTGCTCACTAATCTTTTCCGAGCGAGTAACTAGGTTAGAAACTATCTCGCACTTGAAGGGGAAACAATCGCTTGATGAGGCCCTGTGACGAGACCAAACACGTTGATGGAGGAGACATCTTCCTCTCCAGAGCGGCTTTATTAATATGTAAAGCTCATGTAAATTCAGGATCTGTCACTTGTCACTTGAGGGGGAGCGAGAGCACCGGCAGAATGGCTTTTTGCATCCGCTGGAGCTCCTCCTGCTCTGTTAGGGCTTTAGCTGGAAGGAAGTGAGACAGACACTTTTTTTTCTGTTATCAGCTGGCAGTGATGTTATTTATTCCCCTCATTTAATTCCCACCCACCCACACACTGTGAAAAGGATAAGACCCACGCATACGAAGCACAAATGGGCACATACCAACCTTAAACCGAAAATTAAACAATTTGTGGTGGAAGTGTGGGGACCTATAATTCATTTTTTTTGTTACACCATATTGTTTTCTAATGTGAACGGAGGGCCTGTATTTATCCTTCTGATGATGCAGCAGATTGAACACACATCACACCTTCAAGCCTCCAGCTGCAGATTAGGATTTGGCGAAGCGCAGCGGGTGAAACCAAAGCACCTATTGTCGGGAACAGTGACACTCACAACGTCAATTGTTTTTTTTTTTCCAGCTTTGTCACGCAAACAACACCTGGCATTGCATAACGCTCAGCTGGAGAGAGAGGTATTACACATAGCCCCCTTAGTTTGAAGTTGCTTCGTCTCATTATGAGCTTCATGATGTCAAACTTTAGTCAAAACTAAATAATTACAATAATCCTAAAACATGTGCGGCTATAAAATGAACCGGAAATGTTATTAATTACTTATTGCTCATTACTTATTTAAAAAATAGTATCTTTGTTGATTAATAAGTAGTAATAAACAAAGTAATTAAGAACATTTCAGGTTCATATTATGTTTTTATATAATACAGACATTTGATGAGTGAAATAATCATCAGCACCACAACTCAGTGTTTCCACCTTCAACTGCAATGAACCAATGACAGTCTCATAAACACAGACGTCACAAACCTAAGAAACCAATCCTGAGAGAGAGAATTAGCATTAGCACAACTACTAACACTATGTCCGCCACTGCCAGTTACAAGCTAACAAACAACATGAACAAATAAAAGATGCTAACTGCGCTAACGGTTCTGACCCGTCTGCTAGTCTCTGGTTCTGGTCTTCACACTCTTCCTCTGAGTCTGGGTCTGACTGAGGCTCAAACATGTGACTGAGTCTCTCTGATGTTTCCTCCTCTCACCATCTTGATGCTCTCTGCTCTTTCACCTGTCCACCTGGAGCCAGCAGGTGGTGGGAGGGGCTCAAGATCTGATCCAGGAAGTGAGAGGAGACGAGCTTTAGACCCAGTTTTATGTGTGAAAACACATAAAAGCAGAGGATTTTTACAGAGTTTAAAACATTTCTGAAGAAGTTTAAGGGAATTGGAGGCTACATATGTACAATAGTCATAGCAGGAGTCCAAGCTATAATTATATTCCTCTCTCTCTCTCTAAACTAAATGTAAATTACATTCATAATGAAAAGAAATCAAACATTATTATTGATGCCCGTTATCAGAGGCAAACTCAGTGTAGAAAGACAGGGCTGGTAACGCTGGTGGGCTGAACACACACACACACACACACACACACACACACACACACACACACACACGAGCGACCTGCAGCAGTTTAGCGAGGTAGCTTTTCACGCACAGGTGAGCAGCGTGACCCAAGGCTCACCTGCTGGTTACTCGTTACTGACCAACACTTCTAGTAACATGGGCAACAATTTAATCCAATCCAGCCTCCGGACTGACCCTGACACAGCCAATACTTTACCAAATGCCCACACAGAGACAACATGACAGCGGTAAGACTGTGGGACTTACACCCAGGAGGGTTGACATTAATTAAAGGAAGTACCCGTGTGGGTTGATTTATGTTTAGTTTTCTTCCGACTGTGGCGTCGGACGCATGGATGAGCCGCAAGAATTTTTCCCTCCTTTCACAGACTATGTAGTTCAGCTGCTGCAGGCATTTACCTTCACCCCAAGAGGCTTCAAATCTCAATACACCCGCAGTTTCCCGTGTCCACCATGCATGATAATTGAGTTTTTTGGGGTTTTTTTTTTCTGACACAAAAAAATTTCTCGTGTGGAATCAGGCTTAAACTGAAAGCCTGGTGTCAAAAGTTGTCAAATAAATCATTTTTTATTACATTCAGAAACACTAATTACATGCCCCTGAGTAATATTTGAAAATGGACTTAATATCAATCACTTAATGATTTGAAAGACCTCAAAGATAAAATGAAAATCCGTCTCTGGAGGAGTCTTGATACTATTAGAAGATGCACAAAATCATGGCTGAATGCTTCCACTCTTTAATAATGTCAAAGTTTCTTCCTTGTGAAGGGGGTTTGCAGAGTCATTCTCTGAACTTAATGCCATAATGGTCACAGTGAGAAATGGGTGGTTAAATACAGATTATAGAGGTTGTGTGATAAATCCTGGGCCACAATTCAGCAGGGAAACTTTCACCTCTATGTAACCTGCGCCTAAGTGGGGAACATTGATTTGCTATAAAAGGGATTGCGTACGCTCTCCGGTTCTTTTCTTTTCCCGCTGACCAGACTGCAACATGTGTAAGAGAATTTTTTTCAGGTTCACTCGACACGTTCACAGATGTTTGACGGATTCGGTTTACTTCCCATCTTGAGGAAGGGAAAGAGAGAGAATCCAAGAGCCTTTTATTCTCTTTCCTCAGCTGCTTGTGTCCGTCCATTTGTCAAGTACTTGCCTTCACATCTTGACCTTTGCAGTTAAGCCTCTTCTACAATGTTGTATGGATATTTTGACCACCGCAGGATGGTTCTCAGCACTGTAATGACCTCATGACCTTTTCATTTTGTGCCACTATCTGGCTGAAAGCTTTCCTAAACGAACACTTTGGTCTCTGACAAAACAGGATCCTCTGTGGATGTTCATGGTCCACAGAAGATGAATCCTAATTCTGCCGTCACCCTCAGACATTCTTGCATCTGTTGCGGGTCAATATATCCAATTGTACAAAAAACCCCCATGAAAATCTAAAGTTTAAATGATCAAAATATGAAAATTAATATGCACATTTTTAATCCCCAGAGGATGAACCTCCATTATGGACCTTCCTCCACTTTTCCCACAGTGTCACCATCAGGACAAATGTTGAAAACTAATGGCTAAATTTCCATCATATTTCTACATTTCTTCTGGGCCCTTAACCTCGCAACTGAGAATCCATCTTGCCAGACTCCCGAAGATTTTCAAACCACAGTGGTTCGGACCAATGAGCATCCAATGAGGGAGGAGCGACTGTTTGGTTTTTCGTAAGAGCGCCGTTTTCGTGCAAATTTCCCTTACAAAGATGTCAAGAATCGTCTCCATACATGCTAACTAGCTTTCAAAGCTTCCCAGACTGCGGCTTGTTGTCTTTAGCTCTTTCTCTACTACATCATATGATAGAAAGATTGTTCATCCGATCACCTGCCAAGTATTGTTCTGAAAGCTCCTGCCCTTTTTCCAAATGAGGCTTTCCCAGATGGTTCTGTGTAACAAACCATCTGGTGCTTCAGGTTAGATTGCCCCCTCATCATACCAAAACTTCAACTACGCAGCAAATAGTCTAATCTAGTTTCACAGTGGACTAAAGTGCTGAGCATGAACGCTGATTTTAATGACTCCATGGGGTTTTCTTGAGGGTCATCTGGAGGTCAAACCGTTTTTAACCTTGGTAAGATTCTAAAAACAGTAAAATCGATATTGTTTGTTGCAGTGTGGGGTATGATGACCAGACTCTCTGCAGACAGATGTGTTTCATCCATATGTCTATGTCGTCTCATGTAACGGATACTATTCCATCTGAACCAACATAGCTGTCTGCATGGGCGCCGACACAAATAATGTCACACTTACACCTGTTTTAGTTCACATATTCATGGTTTCCAGACGACGAAATGACAGATTGACTTTGATCACCTGACTATTCCTCGAGTGAAAGCCACCGTGAGGTTCAAACGTCTCAACATGTATTATATGCACTGGCATGAAATTTCACATTTTCACTATCATCGGGACTAAATTTTATTTCGTTTAATGCTGGGAACATTCTGCCTGCGTCGCGTGTGCGTGGCGGCTGTCGTGCTGAACTGCTGCAGAGAAGACATAGAAACCATAGTGGAAGGTTGTTGCTGGCATGATGTTAATATGACATCAACAGGTCTTTTTTCTGTCTATTTTTGCTGCGAGATGATGAACATAAAAAAATAGGCGAGACGCAGAATCTTTAGATCACGCGACGCAGCCGAGAGGACGCTCTGACCCGCTACGCATCCAGTGTGTCCCAAATACCTGCAAGACTAAGGACATTCCCATCAGCCTCTGTCTTACTTGCTATTAAGGTCTAACTAGCAAATGTTATCATGCTAGCACGCCAACAATACAACAACATGGTAAACATTTTGGTGACTTCAGCACCTAGAAATCAAATAAAGTTCAATAAGTAAACTGTGGACTTCTCAGATTTATGATGTCTTCTCCTCATTGGCTGATGCAGTGGACGTGGTGCTGAGACAGACTCTAAACACTTGTCAAGGCTTCTTTTTTTTTTGGATTTCTCACTGAAGTTTCAATTCATGGTGTCCTCAAGAGTCAGGAAAAATCCCCGCCAGAAACCATATCTGTTACCAACATAATAATAATGAGGAAAAATCTACAACATCTAAATTGGGAGAGTGAGACCTTCTGAGTTTCATTTCACTTCTGCTGCAGCCTCGGGGGCCTCTGTGATAAAATTGGCATCAGTGGAAGAAATGAATATCCAACAAAAAAAAAAAAAAAATGTTCAAGTGTTTAGTTTAAATATTGAGAGTAAAAATATGAAAAGTTTAACATTCCCCCAAAAGGAGCTACTTGAATATTTAACGGATGAAAGCATTTTGAGTTGCACTGCAGAATTAAGAGTTGAACCCTCTTGACAGGGCAGGTATGTACATATTAGTGCAGATGATCTGGAGCCGTGTGAAAGTGAAAGCACAAATATCAAGGGAAACAGAAAGGCAACAAATATGAAAATGTTTGGTGCAAAGTTTCTAAACAGACATTATTTGTATAAGCTGAACCACTTAATCGAAAACCCTGAATGCTAACCTTGTCTGAAAAGATATCGAACCCTGATAAAGTTTATTCAGGTACATAACACCTGATGACATCCAAAAGTATTTGTAATGCTGCTGCTTTTGTGAATCGAGTTAAAGCCTCGTTAAGACTCTCCAGTCCCCAAACAATCAGTGAAAGTCCTTCTTGTCTGTGTTTGATAACTCCTGTGTCTTCATCCATTTAAGGATAATTGTGGGAGTGGAAACGAAGCTTGTGCACATGCGCCCAATTTCTTTTGGGGGGGTGCGGGCGGGGGGTGTCCCTTAATGTTTGTGTTTTCTCTCCCGTATGTGCTTTGTCCTTGTTTTATTTAATTGCGTCTTAAATAATGCAGCCCACTCCCGTGCTAGCGAACACAACCCTCCACTGCGGATAAAATGATTTGTTCAATTCTTTATGAGCGATGGGAGGGGAGGCAGAGATTTCTGGAGACTATGGGGCTTATGATAAATGAAATAAGCTGAATGCATTTCCATTTAGAGTAGACCAAGATTTAAACAGACAATTCAATAAAACTGACCCTCGGAGACTGGCCTCAGTGAAAATGGAGTCGACATTAATAGAGGGGGGGTTAACGCTCTTGAAGCAATTAAAGGTAACACAATTGCAGTGGTCATACCTGAGCAACATAATGCGATAAGGAGATGTGGAATATGCTGATATGGTGGAAAATACATTTCAAGGTTACAAGAGGACACAGAGAAACATCGCCGGCGGAGGGAGTGAAAGGCGACGGTACCAAGTGGACATCAAAGGAATCAAATATTATTAAGGTGGGTCCCTGTGCGGGGAGCGCAGAGTAATTGCTTGTCATTAAAATACGCATTACAGCCAAGAAATAAGCAAAGCGCTGTTGATAACTGAACTCCATTTGTGTGGCCCTGTTTAATGGATCTTGTGGCACTGATAAAAAAAAAAAAACGCGCAGTGTTCATGAAGAATTAATTACCACCCACAGCTGAGCAGGAAAAAAAAAACAACTAACAAACAACTGTGTTTTCCGCTGGTCGGAGCTTTTATGGGGGGTTTTTAAAAAGTGTTGCACTTTTAACAGCTGCTGCCCTTATCTGGAATTTGTCACTTCATTACCAGCCACTTCTCACGTAGAAATAGAAAAGGTTCCTCAAGGATACTTTAGTTATGACACTGCAACACAATGAGCTGCAATAACTTAAAGAGGCCTGACAATTTCTATCAAGTGCCTTCATAGTTTTCTTAAAATATTCTCTCATAGTGTATAAAAAGCACTTGCCGCCTGCCGTCGGCTTTAATCAGTCACGGCAGAAAAATGCGTCGTAACAGCGACTCATAACGGTGTCAAACTGTATCAAACTGTCCATAGTGGCGTCTCAAACAACTCCTGCGGCATAATCCACGTCTACACTGTGAATTCATACATTTGCGACACCCCACCCCTCACCCTGCACCCCTCACCCCTCACCCTAACCCTGGTAAAATTTCAAGAATACTGTATATCATTTCAAGAAGAGCCCCAAAAAACCACATTTACATTCAGGCCACACAGCTCATCTCACAGACGTAGAAAAATAATGATTCTTGTCCGCTGGGAGCAAAAGAGGAAATGGAGAGAGAGAGAGAGAAAGTCCATGTAGTAACAAGACAGGAGGCGGCAGTTTGTTTCTGATTTCCTACAGAAGTTCAAGGTTGACCTCTCTTTAACCAGCCACAGGGTTATTGTAGTAACGGTGCTGATGAAGCTCAGTTTAACCCAAACCGGCGTCTTCCCCCGATGCTAACACCGAGTCGGACGATAAACCGCGGTTTACAGTCGATGCTCCTGTTCACCCTGAAGGTGTCACATGAGGCTGAGGTCAAAATAATCTCCTCTCTGACGCCGTCTCCTCGACCTCGACAGGAAAATATCACAAGGAGAGAAGTGAAGGAGAATTCATGAGGACGTAGGGAAAGACCAGAATCCGACTATTTACAACACATGGAAGATAAATCCTCCTTTCCTAACCACAGAAACAAAACAAACAGAATTGAAATGTTGAAATAAGATGACATGATGACAAGAAGAGAATGTTGAGCCATTAAAATAATACTTAGAAATAGAAATTAGGAACTGAGCAAGAGGCCAGAATAAATGATATTCAGACATTAGTTTAAAGTTTCCTGGCGCGGGAGCTTTTTTTTAAAAAATTGGTTAACTTGAGAAAATTAATTTACACAATGGAGGGGCTTTAGTGAAACAACATTTATGATTGTAGTATTTTGTTATGATGATCATATTAACTACAAATCTGGACAGATCTGAAAGAGAGGAAATCTTTATTCATGGATTTGGAGCTCAGACAATCAGACAGGGATTTCCTGAGTGTTGGAACGTGTCACAAACATAAAACAGTTTCTCTGTTGTTCCCGCCGTGGTGAAACTACAACAGCGCGTCACCAAGGAATCGTGTGACGGCATTTTTATTCCTTAGCTTTCGTACGGGAAGGTCCAGTGTTTCCTTACGCTGAAGGAGATAAGATAGGAAGCACAGACGCTCCTTACCTCATCACGTAGAGAACTGCAGCAGCACGGACCATGAATAATCGGCTCCAAAATTAAGATGAAGTCATTGATAGTTGCTTTTATTAATACTGTCTGAGTAGCTTCTCACACAGTTTGATATGTTCTCACTTTTTCTTTTCTTTTTTCTCTTCTGGTGGTGAGTTCGGGTCTCTATTGTAATCCGGCGTAACTGATGTGAATCCAAGCTGACTACAGCTGCCATCCTCCGGGAGGGAGCGAGCTACAAACTTTTCACCGTCACCTTTCAGGCTCTCAGGAGCTTGAGCGTTTAATAGATTTTTTTGGTGCAGGGCCACTTTAATACTGATGGATATTTGATGCAGTCTGAAAGTGCCTCTTTCCAGCAGCAAAAAAAAGAAAAAGAAATACAAACTAAGTTATGTTAGAAAATATTTGAATGTCACGGATGGCCAAATAGCCTGCAGTGAACAGCCCCCATTTTGTGTGAATTTGTGTGAGATGGTTTTAGTTGTTGAAATATAAAGAGATATTATGCAAACAGATTTTCTAACTGGCATTATTTCCTCTGTGAGAAATAAAAACTATTCTGCAGGAGGAATCTCTAGACAGTCCCAGTTAGAGAACCGGCGCTGTAACAATCTGTTAGTTGAGGAGAACATATGATGCCAAAGTGTTGTCTCACATGCAGCTGAATTGGACCGTGATGCGTGTACGCTGCAATCGAGTCGAGCAGAGCGCCGGGGCGCCAGAGCGGCCCGAAAACAAGGACACCACAGCACAGAGGGCGAATTCCTCCACAGTCGGCTCAGGGCTCAGGCAAACATCTGTTGACTGTATTAAGATCTAAAAGTGAGCCAATTACCAGAGAGAAACACGGCCCCCGGTCAGCCTGTCCTCGGCCCCGTTTCTGGTCAGCTGTTGATGACTTGCGACTCGCCTCTATCCTCCTCCCTCCCGCGGGCGTGATTGGCTGAGCCCGGTCCAAGGACGGGGATGTGGAGAGCTACAGCGGCAATAAAAAGCCAACCTGACTGACTCATGTTGTCTATAAAGGAATCCATGCGGCAGTGGGAGTGAGGAGGTGGACCTCTTTGTTTATGTGTGTGTGTGTGCTTTGTGTTTAATCTCTGGCAGCTATTTAACACCCAGATATTCATATTCAGATATATGTGCCTCCAACCGCTGGGGTGTTTTTAAGGCTCTTTTCTCTGTACAGTTGGTCTGCTTTGGAAGGAGGAGGCAATTATTTTTGATTGGACACAGATAAAAGGCGTCGCTAAGTGGGTGTGTGCCAGGTCCGTAGCCGCTGGTTCGCTGGCGTCACTGGTGGTTTTAAAATGACAGCGGGACTTTAAATAACAGATTACAGTTCTGTCGGTGAGAAACGTGGGAATAACCTGAATATGTGCGGCACGGTTCAATCAAGTGACAACCACCTAATGGTAAAAAAAAACCTCACACAGCATGGAGGCGAGGAGTGTGTGTGTGTTTCGTAGTCGCAGTTTTCAGTCTTGTGATGAACTCTACTGCATTTCATCGTATTACTTTACTCATGATGTGTATCGGTTGTGTCGACGACTGTCGCAAACCAAATTTCCCCTCGGGGATAATGAAGACTTTCTAATCTAATCTGTTGTGATTTGATGTAATCATGGAGGTGCCAGTTGAAAAAACGATGCTGTAACGACTCCTCTTTGTCCAGTGTAAACCCCAGGATCATTAAACTCCTTGTTGTATTGTGTGTTGTAATGAGCACTTCAGCCTGTGGGGGGCACTGTTGGGATTTTTGTCTTGTGTCTAATTGGAAAGTAAAAAAAAATAAAAAATCTAAAAATATGAAAACAGCACATAAAATGAAGGTGAAGTAAAAGCCCATGAAGCCTCAGTCTGATGTTCCACTGCATCTCACCAAAGTCGTGACATTTAAAGCTGTCAAAGGACGAGCAGGATTGTGAATGTAACCTACATTCGGCCGCCCAGGCCGCGGTGTCTGACGAGCGGCTCGGCTGTTTTCTCCTCCAGCCGGTGGCCCGACATGAAGCCGCGGTGTTTCTCTCTTGGTCCGGGCCCTGGCGGACCTCCGGGTGGCTTCCCTCAGTGCTTCGCTCTATTTCTGTCTCCACAGGCTACTCCATTATTCTGACTGTGACAATCTATGCTAACGGTTATCAAGGGGATTCACTGCCTCACTCTGTGTTTCTAATGTGACAAGATCAGAATCCAACAGGAGTTTCACTTTCCAACATGAAAGATATGAAGACCATGATCTAGCACATGAGAGCTTTACAAGGCCTTTCCTTCATTCATTCATTCATTGAACCTTTATTTCCCCTCAATAATACATTGAGATAGAGAATATACAGTATCTGAGTACAAAATAAAAGACATGTCCTTTGCACCAAGAATCACAGAAAAGAAGCTTAGATTAAAAAATGGCAATAAAAAGTAAAAAATAATAAAAAGCTAAATTAGTAAAATAGTTAAACCTGACAAATAGATAAAGCAATTAAATTTTAAATTCCAGACACTTTTTAAACTCTGTAAAAATCCTCTGCTGTGATTCATGTTTAGTTTCATGTTTTCACACATAAAAACTGGGTCTGAAGCTCGTCTCCTCTCACTTCCTGGTTGAAAAATCTGGATCAGGCCTTGAGCCCCGCCCACCACCTGCAGCCCCAGGTGGACAGGTGAAAGATCAGAGAGCATCAAGATGGTGAGAGGAGGAAGCATCAGAGAGACTCAGCCACATGTTTGAGCCTCAGTCAGACCCAGACTCAGAGGAGGAGTCTGTGGAGACCAGAACCAGAGACTAGCAGACGGGTCAGAACCGCTAACCGCTAGTTAGCATCTTCTTATTTGTTTATGTTGTTTGTTAGCTTGTAACTGGCAGTGTCTGACACAGTGTTAGCGGTTGTGCTAATGCTAACTCTCTCTCTCTCTCTCTGCACTGACAAGGTTTCAGTTGTATTTAGCCCCGCCCCCTGTCCCCACAAGCTGACAGGATTGGTTCCTTAGGTTTGTGACATATGAAACTCTGAATCTGTGTTTATGAGACTGTCATATGTCTAGTTCACTGCAGTTCAAGGCAAATGAATCACCTCAAACAAGATCAGCTGGAAGTGACATAAAATTAAATGAAAGATTTAAAAACATCCTGTGGATAAATATGAAATAAACTTTAGATTGTTCTGCATGTTCCTCCAGGTTGTAGGTGCGCAGTGAAAAACAACCTGCAACATGAACCTCGTCCTCTTTGAGGTCCTCTTCCTCGCTGTGGTGAAATAATACTTGATGCTGACATCTCACTTCTGTTCAAGAAAAAAACCCATAAGCAGCACATTTTACTCCATTATTGCTATTGAGTGAATCTTTACCACTACAGCTCCAAACCCCCGGCGGAGGAGGGATCTCGTATTCTCTGAGAGGGCTGTGTGAGCACACAGCGCACTGTCAAACAAGTGTTCAGACCGATTCAATACTGTAGGTCAAGCACCTCCAGTAATCCAGTGAAAATAAGATGACATACGCTAAGCACCAGTTCAAGTCGAACTGGGCACGAGCAGTGAAGGTCAGTGTACGACCTTCTTCTCCTGTGTTTGTTAGACGCCGGACTGATTATCTAACGACTGAAAGGCCACGTTCCTGCTCTCCTCCCTCTTATCCGGCTGTTAGACATGATACTGTACACAAGAGGTGAACATGTGATAAAGTATTTATGACCGCGCCGACAGTGTCGGCCTGCGACCTGCACAACCGGGCTGCCACTGCACGTCTGCATGAGCAGCGTCCGCCCCCTCGTTTCCTCGTGTCACCTCAGCTGGAGTCCACGAACATCTCTTTGTTTACGCCGCTATCAAGCTGAGCACAACTTTCACGGAGGGGGTGGTGGTGGTGGTGGGGGGGGTGCCTGTCAACCATATCAAACTCAATTATGCCCAGCGAAGTCACATACTCATGCCTCCACCAAAAAAGTAATTTCACACCAATTAAAAGCTGCAACAACAGAATCTGCAATCCAGTATTGAAGACCCTTTCAATCCCGCCTGCAGCTCTGACAATGTGATACAACGAGGTCAGTCGCTCGCTGAGCATGACCATCATAATGCCTCTGTCTATTTCTCTTTTCTTTTCACAGGATAAAGTGACAAAAATGATATTAGGATGACATTAAGAAAATCCACACCTGATGACAGGGGGGGGGGTCTTTAGGGAGAAAACATAACAAGGAGAATACACAGCATTTCTTTAAGTGTGAAGAGAAATAAACACACAGCAGCTGTTGGAGACTATCGATGAGATAATTAAAATCTGCACAATACCTGTCTCTGCCCCATTGGATTTTATAGGGAGTGTTAAACTGCCAGATTATATTTAATGGAAACCGAGTTGTCACTGCAGCCTGAAGAGGTGAGGAATGAATTAGCACGGGTTAGCAAATCACCGCATTGTTGGCGCAGCGTTGTCGTTAAAACCATCATAAAAAACAACAAAGCAAAACAAACAAACATATGCACAGAAAGAAGGGCTAGCTCCTCCTCCGCATCCATCACGGACTCGAGCATCTGTGACACTGAACCCGCCGGGCTCCAAAAAATCCTTTTATTATGTTGTGCCAGCGGGACACAGCCTTTTATCAAAACTCTCATCCCATTGGACCGGTTACGGGGGGATTTTCTCTGTGGGAATCTTATTATTGATGGTTTTCTCATTTGAATAATTTTGCAATAACAAGAAAATGAATTTCCTGTGTCCCTCGCCTGGTAGCGTTCGTGCAGCTAAAAAGTGTATCAGTGTTTTAATAGCTCGCCTGTGGTTGTTGTTGCATCACTTTGAACACAGTCCGGGAAACTATTTGTATGTTGTCTGCTCGAAGATAATCTTCAGCTAATAAGGGCATTTGTATTCCTCTGTCTCGATGGTTTTATTTGCTCATTATTAAACACATAGTTTTGAAACATGTGTCCCTTCCACTGGTGTGAACCTTGAGCTGTCTGTTTGATGGGATTTAATGCGGAAAATACAGAACTCACAACACCGAACGTGCATCAGCAAAACGACTCACAGCAGCTGCGTTCAAACTAAATCCTGTAAAAATACCATAAAACAAACACGTCAGGGAGACGGAGAAAATTCACAGAGGATGAAATCATATTGGTATTATCCACAAAATGCACTGTACATCACAACCTGATGTAATAAGGCAGCGTTGATATCATTATATATGATGCATTCACATGTAAGCGGCACGTTGCAACTACTGACCACGACACTGGGTGGTCAAAGTTATAATCTGTAACTTCTCCACATTAAAACGTCTAAACACAACTCGACCTGTGTCTGACATCATCACAAATGTTTCCATCAGTTCTCGAACCAGAGAAATCTGTGATTTTAATCATGGTGATGTTTCATTGGTGGCCGGTCAGTGACATCATATCTTCTACGATCACGTGTCAGTGTGTTTGTGTTTGTCTGACAGAAGCTCAACACTGACTTTTATCCAGTTTTAAGCCACAGACACTTTTTACACCTCGTGGATTTCAGCTTGTTATTTGAACCAGATGATTTTAGTCGTCGCACATCTGGATCTGAAGTTATCAGAGAAACAAGCTGAGGAAATGTTAGACAGATTTTTAAAGTGAAACTGCTTTATGAGTGTTTCTACTGGTTTTAATCTCCTGGTGTGTTTGTTGTGGAGAGGAGGACGCATCATTCAGCTGCTGGTAAAAACCTGCTGAACATTTGGTTCAGAGAAACAGTCAGAACGAAGGTTAGCATCAATCTTCCCTCAGTCTCTGTCCTCCGTACAGCGTCGCTCAAACTCTGACTTTAAATGTCAAACTGCTTCATTCAGTTATAATCACCGGGTCTGTTTGATTTCCTGAACCGCCGACGCTGAAGGAAACCAAACAACAACTCCCATGATCCCGTGCTATCTCGTGACATCACCCAACGTCGTCTTTTGTAACAACTATTTCTGTTTAATCTGTAAAATCTTAAAGATGCAGCTGTAGCTGAGCAGAAATCACAATATTTAGTTCTCAAGCGAAGTTCTTCAAACTGCATGTGAGTAGTGTAACATGAGTAAATGCACCGGGGTGACCGTTCAACTTTCTCTCCCTTTAAAGAGATTAGAGCAGAGGTTAAAAAATAACAAAAACATTTTCTTTAAGCAAATTCGTGAATAACATGAAATAAAATAATTAAAAAAAACCCTGCTGGAATCACCAATTACTGTTAGAGCAAAATCCCCGTCTGAAGTCTCTTCGCCGCTCTGAATTACAGCGCCAACTGATCTCGGCGGTTGAGATTATTTGAACAGAAAACACATTTCCCTAATTAACAAGACAAGAAGTGTGGGCTTCAGAGAGCTGCGGCTGTCTTTGTTTGATCACTCTTGTTCTCTTAGAAGCAGGTAGCACTACTGCAGCGAGTACACTTGCTATGGATTTGTATTGGGCTAATGAGATTCCCCCCCCCAACCCCCCCCAAAAAAAAAAACAACACGGGGAAGTTGTTAGCACATGTCCTCTCGCTGCTGGGGGAAAAATAAAACTTCTCGCAGTCATTCTGTTGCTGGTTTCTGTTTTGGGTGATAACAAAAGAGAAATAATCTAAACAAGCAGAGAGCAGCCGCAAACTGGATAAAAGTAATTTCGGGGGCCTGTCAACACGCACGACTCGCCCGAGACGTCGCCGCGAACAACAAAGAGCATCAAGTCAGCAGAAAGTGAGGGATAACACTTGAGGTATATTACCATGACATTGTGTTTGGTCTGTTTTCAGCCGGCAGGGGAAACACAGTGTACACACACACACACACACACACACACACACAGATTTGCTGTCTGAGTGTTTACGTACGCTATTGACAAAACCTGCGGACGAGGAAGGTTTCCATTAAAATACCTCAGGTCCTTCTTGTGCCACTGTTGAGTCTCAAATAATTAATTTTTCTGATGTGAAAAGAGGACAAAATCAATGTGGACGGAGCGGCAGACATTGATGAGCCGGGGGGGGGGGGGGGGGGGGGGGCAGATATGTTTTTCAACGGAGAGAGAAAGTTTACTGGAAAGTAAAGCTGGAAGTTTCTTTCATGGTCAGGTCACTTTATTTGTACCTGAGATTTGCAGTAAAAAAAGACTCATCAGTCACAGCACAGCAACACCATGCCCACAAGGTAAATTCAAATTAATCAATTAATTAAACTTTGCTTCTCTGCAGAGTTACTACAACCTATTCCCAGTGAGTGACGGCTGCTGGAACGAAGCTCTTCTCACCGATTTTACTTCTGCACTTTTGGGGGACGATGAACCTTCGTCCGGACGGAAGAAGCTGAATTCATTTTATATTCTTCTGAATAAGAAGAAACTCAACATCAGCTGCATAAGTGCTTTCTCTACCACTTATATGCAACGTTGTAAAAAATAGAGACACAAGCGTAATGTTTCCAGCAAGTTTTTAAAAAACCTGCAAGAAGATGCCAAATCTAATCCCTGCAGTATGAAAGCAGACGTAGCGGCTGCTCGTGTGCGTCGGCTTCCGTGGTTAACTTTGACATATTGACATTTGATAACGTAAATCCATGTCACATCTCCGTATAGGAGCAGTCTGTACACACACACATACACACACACACACACACACAGAAAGGTAAAATAAAAACTGTAACACAGGTGAATGTATTTCACTCAAGCAAAACAGTTTCACCTGGAGCTGGACTCAACAGGAAATACACAGTGTACTGTATTTAACTGTAGAAACAAACGCTGCTAAATGTTGGTTTATGAACCAAACATGCCGATTATTACTTTTACATGTGTGGAGGAAAAAACAGCTGGGAAACACACTGTGACTTAATGAAAGGAGCTTCTTTATTTCTCCACTCTCTCCTCTGTCAAATGTCAGTGTCGCCAAGCTTCTTTTTTTTAATATTATTCTGACCTTCACTAAAATTATTTGGCCGACTCATGACTAAAATAACCCGGACTACTAATGAAACATTCTCACCAAATAATGAGCCACAAATCTGAATGTTGCTCTAGTTTGATTAAACATTGTTCAGAGAGACGAAATGAATCATTTTCATACATTATTATTATTATTATTATTATTATTAAAGTGGAGTGAAGGTCTGAGTTTATGTTTAACAGGTCAGAGATGATTTCGCTCATTTTTAAAATGTCGAATCAAGAGCTACGATATTTACCGACACTGACTCTCGCACAAGGGAAACAGAAGCAGACGATACAGATCCTGTGATGGACGCGAACATGAGCTCGTTTAAAAATAGCGACAGTTTCCCAAAACTGAGATGGAGCGACAACACACTGATGTTTTTAGAGCTTTTATTCATAGCGGAGCTTCAAGTGTCTCTGGGATCATCTTCTTGGGAGCGGGAAAAATCCACAGCACAGTCCTCAGTCCTCAGTGTCAGCAGGCCGAGACGTTCGCTGAGAGGGAGAACAGACGAGCAGCTTCCTCGTCATCGGTTCACCTTCATCACGCTCTTCAGACGTATTTGTACTACTTTGTTTAGCTTTCACTCAATCTCATCCCATTAAACAGGTGTTAATATGACACGCGAACGTTGCAGAAAGAATCACCTCGACGCTGACGAACACTCCAGCAGGGTCAGGAGGAAGGTTTTCTGGAGCTATGACTTGTTTTTCATCAGCCAGACTCTCTGCCAAGATTATACACAGCATCAGTCGACAAATATGGAGCTTCAGAGAAAGAGAGAGGTGCTGCCATTTCTCTGTCAGCTGAAGTTATGAACGGCGCACAGGAAAAGTGTCGGAGAGTGCTCTGACTTCACTTCACACTAACGCACAGATTCTTTTCAGAATCACCTGATATTATTATAACGAGAGATATTCAATGAATATGATCAGTACATGTTTATGAACGTATTTATTTCTGCTGTGTAGTTGGACACTTTAACACGGGAGTCTATGGGGATTGACTCACTGTTTGGAGCCAGACTCTAGTTGTCATTGGAGGAACTGCAGTTTTCTGCCACAGCCCTGGAGGTTGGCTGCTCGTCCCCACACACACATTAAGTGGATTAATCTGCACCTTGTTTTTCACACGGTGTAAATATTGACTCTCTGAAGAACCTGTTATATATTATTTTATTCAACCTGTCCTTCAACACAGATTCTCTGCCCAGGAAACATTTCAACTTCATCTTAAATCACCTGACTTGTCAAAAAGTTTTCTGCAGACTTTGAACCTAAAAGTCATCTTGTCTTTTCTCGCACACGTAGATTATTTAGTTGAATCCTTGAAGTCGCCTTGCTCCTCCATTTTGGACAAAGTGGCTCTTATTAAAACGCCTCCGTTAATTCGTCCTCCTGGTTAAGTGACAATATTCGTTGTTTCCGGGATAAATGTCGGAGGGCAGAGAGACTGTGGAAAGTCCACCGAGCTTCACACGTTCACCGGCTTCAGTACAAGGACTTCTTAACCGAGCTAAACAACATCATTAAGGATGCGAGGGCTTCTTATTTTGCCAATCTTAGTTCCATTAGTGAAGGCGACCCCAGAGTCCTGTATGACACGATTAATAACTCCCTCACTCCTGCACGTCCTGAGGTGCCTGTGTTGCAAAAAAAAAAAAAAATGGACTGCAGTAATTTTCCTTCATTATTTGTGGATAAGATCAGAAACGTCTCCCCCTCTCCCCTCATCCAGTTCGACCGCCTCCCCCTCCCGTTTCCCCTGCAGGACCTGTGTGAGGTGGTGGGCCGTGTGAAATCCTCCTCTGGTCCCCTTTGTGCTTAAAAGAAATGCACTTGAGTCTCCTGGTCTCTATAACCAGCAGCTCCCTGATATCTGGCTGTGTCCCAGCTTACTTTAAGCTTTGCAGTGGTTCAGTCTCTTCTGGAAAAAAAAAAGCAAACCTTGATCCATCTGTTCCAAATTCTGCCTCTCGTCGAAGGTGTCCTCCGACCCGTGGAGCTGCAGGACGTCACAGACGCTCCTTCCTGAGTAGAAACTGAGAAGGAACGTCTTCAAAGTTTGGCACAAATGTCCTTTTGGACTCATTGAACTGATTAGATTTTAGGTGGTCAAAGGTCAAAGGTCAGTGTGACATCACAAAACACTTATATGACTCTGGATAAACGACAGGCAGGTGACCACGAGGAGGCGATTCCCTGGAGGCTAAAAGGTTCTGAGAGAATAAATTCATCCGGTGAAGCTTCATGTGATGAGTTTGTCGCGAAGTCGTGTTCGGGTTGGTTTAAAGTATCGCGCCATTTCATGGACAGTTCTTTTTGATTCTGCAGAGAGAAACAGGAAGTGGCGTTGGCTGAAAAACTTTCTCCTCGTGAGAATCTCTCTACCGCAACGAGGCAACTCTCACCCTGATAACACGGGGGATTGATTATCGAACCAAGCTCATGCCACATACCTCGCCCCGCGCTGGGTCATATGTTTCCAGCTGATGGCTTTAACCTCAGTGTCAACAGAGAAGCGGGAAAAATGAAACGGAGTTAAATAGAGACATGGCTCGAAGGGGAATGAGGCGGATGATTACTGTATATATGGATGAGACGTGTGGGGGCAGTAACAGTGAGAGTGGGGTTCCGCTCTGACTGTTAAGACTCGGGTTGAATCACTCGCCGCGTGATAAATCTCACGACCGCCTCGCCATGATTTACCGCACCACAAGGTCATGGCGGTGATATATCTGCTGGAACAGCTGCACTTGTTTACTGCCAACAGGTTCTTGTCTGCGGCGTCATTCGGAGGTGGAACTGCAGGATGGATGGGGTGATAAATGTTCCCCCGTCTTTTGTGCTCAAAATGAGAGCGAGAGAGAGACCGCCGACGTCCGAGGGCGGACAGATGTTTTTTTTTTTTTTGTGTGTGTGGAGAAAACACAAACCGTGCTTCCCTCCGTCTGGAAGGACGAATCTTAAATAGATGTTGATAATTCACTTTTGGTTGCGGTCACACAATTAAAGGTCAATTTATTTGTTGTTTTTTTCCTGGTTTGTAAAAATGAATTGGCTTTTTGAGGAACACTTTCCAAAACTTTACAGGACCTTGGTGAAAACGTACATGTTTAATAGGCCTTGCCCGTCGATAGTGCCCCTATAGGATGTACCCATACCCTGCACCCAACAGGAAATGACCTTTAGTCTTTAGCAATTTTGGTGCGATTCTCTGTCCCCAAACTTTATATGTTTGATTGATAAGAGTCCTGGCCTGAAGTGCCGCCTTATGGTGACAGGAAATCACGTTTTACAATTTGATTTTCTGACGGCTTTCAGCTTTAATTACAATTTGGATCTCATTTTATTGTGGGTTTGGTCATTGTTCTTATCTATAATAACTCTGCAGTAAACAAGTCAAAGTTGTCCTGTGGCGTTTTTTCCCCATTACTGATGTGTGAGTGGACAAATAAAGTCTTTACACTGTCCGGTTACACCTGGTTCAGCAACGTAACCCTGAGTGTTCTTTGCTCCGTCTGACCCTGTTGTCCTTGTTCCAGATGTGAGCTCGTACTTTAGCGAGTGCAGTGTAATAATAATTGATAAAAGGCCAAAAATAAGTCGTTTCAAGTCAGAATCATATTCAAAGCCTTGGTGTAAGTGTAAGTGAGTTGCCAGGAACGCCTCGTCATAAAAAACCCCCTCACCTTCGGCGGGTTACTGTACATGTGACAGTGTTGGTAACTTTCCGAAACCGTCGATCTGACATTCACGCCCACACTTCATGCAGCGTTTGGACAGATAGCTGTGTGAGGGACAGAGAGAGAGAGAGAGAGGGAGAGAGAGAGAGTTTGTGAACTTCACACACACACACACACACACACACAGACGCACACACGACTTCCAGCTGGGTTGGACAAACACTTTGTACAAACTAGTTCTTTTAAATCAGAGTCCATCCACACTGCAGCGGCTTACAGGATGTTCAAGTTGAATATGAACAGAAATAAGAACCAGATTTACATCATGTAGTCCAATTAATTGACAGTCCAAAGAAGTTTTTTTTTTTTTTTGTTCCCGGTTGCAGCTACAGATGATAATCACATCCTCTCTCATTTTGAATTTGATCCACACCCAAAAGCTAACAATGTGGAAAACTCATTTCTGTATTCCATGTTCATCTCTTGGTGTAAAGGGAAGACGGCGCATCCAATTAAAGCAAAAACATGGATGGCAAGTGCATCAGTGTGCCCCGATGAAACTAAATCAACTAACACCCGTAAGAAAGCAGCTGGTGAGTCTCACCGCCGCCCCGTACAGTCTGTGTTGAGCCCGGCAGCCGGCTTGCTTAAAAAAAATCCCGGCCATTACTTAAAAGGTTGGCCCTGGCAGAGTTCTTTTAATATGCTTTTGATCCTGTGGCCCTCAAGAAACTCTTTACAATTCTAAAAGTGGGCAAATGGTGATGTCTGTCCTCCTCTTAATGAGCGCACCACTCACATTATTCTCTCTTGAATTTTGCTCTCAGGCAGCCTGACCTGTGCAAAATAACGCCGCGCCGCTCGCTCACAGAGAGACGGTAATGAGCACATTTAATCACAGCTCTCGGCCCTCTCGCAAAAAAACAAGTGATGTAAATTTTTAAATGAGCCGTAGCCATAGCCTTGGAGGAGGCACGGGGACTGTAAGTGGAATACCACCAAACTCAAGTAAACACAAATCATGTTCCGATGGCCGCCGGATTCCCAGGGTTCCTCAGTGTTTGTAAGCGTGACTTCAACAACTCGCCCAGAGCCAGAAAATAAAACAACAGCAAAAAAATGTAGAGACAAATCTTTGAGATGTGTCAGGCTGAAGTACAGTCTGGAGCTGATCAGTAAATAATTAATACACATTTATACATATTTCAAAGCGAATGTACATGTAACCCCTCGTTCCTGAAGCGTGATAAGACGGATTCTATCATCCGTTTTCTACCTGGTTACCTGAGGGCGGGTGGCGGTGGTGGACGTCCCCTCTTCCCAGCAACGTTTTCCAGCCTCTCCTTATGGGATCCTGAAATCTCTCCAGTGTATTCTGGGTCTGAACCCGAACCACCTCACCCGGCTTCTTTGGGCGGCTCTGCTCCGAGCTCCCTCCGGACGTCAGAGCTCCTCAGCCTCTCTCTAAGACTGAGAGTGTGGGAGCGACAGATTCCCCTTTGGAAAATCACCTACGCTGGAAGACAGAATAAAGGCCGTTGCACTCCGATCCCGAGAAGCACCAAGAGCAGGGAGAAGTTCACCTGCTGACATGTGACTCGTTTTCAAGGTGTGGCCTTCTTCAGGAAGTCAGTGGTACAGTTTGAGTCACTGCTAACAATACTGGAACAACACACTGAGAAGAAGAGCCCCCGGTTGGTCCTGCACAGCAGCTGGCGGTATGTCGACAGTAGGGAGACACACACACACACACACACACACACACACACAGACACACACACACACCATATCATTAGTTTAATAGACAATCTGAATCGTGCCATCAGAAACGAGTGCGCTGGGTGATCGGGGAGAAAACGCTGTGCAACATACAAGTTCATGGTCGACAGCTGAGCCGCCTCGTTTCCTCCTTCATTTACTGTGGCACCAACTCATCAGCTTCCGCGATGACTTTTCTTTTGTGTTGGCATGTACGGTGGCTCCCGGTGGTCAAACAACTCTCACTGCACAGATGTGACAAAACACGGAGAATCAGAGGAAGTAAAACTGACATGAATGGACATCCTACACATCTGGAGTAATTCCAGTTTATTTATCTTATTTTTAAATTATCATTATTATGAAATTGTTTTTACATGATCATGAGATCCTTTTTCATTCATGACTTTAATATTAAACACATGTTAAAATCGGGAGATAGAGAAGTTGTAATGATAAGATGAGGTCTCATGCGGTGAGCAGCCATATTGTCTGCACCATGATGAAACAGTAAAAGTCCTATGGAGCCTGAAGTCGATGCATCATCGGTGCACAGAGTTATAAACAAGGAACTGTGGTGCTTTTCTGTTGATTGGACCTTAAATCAAAGGCCTTACAGTGAGTAAAGCTACATATCTAGAGGGTGGATAAGTGAAATGATTCAACGGCCAACGATAAATAGACGCTGTAAAAGTGGCAGGAACCCGCGCGGCTTGAGCCGATTTGAATGATGGGAGTAACATGAGAACAGCGAGCCGCCGCAGCTCACACTTATTTTGCTTTGCGTGTTGTATTTCAAGATAATTTCCACCTCTCTCTCTCTGCTCAGCTCATCAGCACATTTGCACATCTCATTGCAAAAGTTTGGCAGCCACTGACAGCCTCCTAATTCTGTTGTGAAACATCGCCGTCTGAATCAAATGTGTGTTTTCTCCGTGCTGAGCCCTGGCACAACGCGCAGCAAGTGGGAGACCAACTCTTACATCACCAAATAACACTGCTATTGACTCATATTCAGAGCGATCAGAACCAGTCAAGCGCTCTGAAGATGTAAAACAGAATGAAGAAGTGGTACAGTGTGAGAGTGGTCAATAAATGAGCTTGTTCTCATTAAGAGAGTAGATAGAAGTGTATAGTAGAAAGAAGAGGCTGCACTTTCAGTTCCGACACCTGCAAAGTACAACCCAGTAAATTCAGTACCATTGTTAAAAGGTGCTATTAGTCATATTTTATTGGCTCTCTTCCTGCAAGTGCTGCTAATTAAGCGTTTCTGATGACCTCAAATTACCTCTGATTTAAAACCTAAACAGGCGGGGCTGGCTCTGCCTTTTTTTTGGGGGGGGGTGGGGTGTTCCCTGAAGTATTCACTGTTACTTCATTACAGTCTGGACTCCAAGCTGAATGCCCCTGCCTTTAGATATGACCCATAGGAGCATGCTGGACTTTTGTCGTCATGGTAACCACAACAAGGATGCAGTTAATGAACGGTCACGGTTTGGTTAGGCACATGGTACGCACTCTACCAGGTCAGCTACCAGGGGGTGGGGGGGCTGACATAACTAGCACTAAAACATAACGTAACACTGAGCTAAAAGTATTCACTTAAGCTAGTTAGCTAACGTTTGCTGTGTTTGCCAGTATTTGACTTTGCTGTGAGATGAATTAAACAGACAGACACACAGATGAAACCTTCTATGCTAAGATGCTAATTTTAGCCTTTATGCTGATATGGCGTCATCCTGTGTCGGGTGGAAATGCGGATAGACGTTGCAAATACAGATGCACAGAGCGAGTTTAATTAGTATGAAGATAAAATGAATCATATGTTACAGTATGGTCAGTGGATCTCTGCAGTGTCTTAGAGCTCACCACACTGCAACTTCAAAGTGTGTTACGTATGTCTTATGTCCTCTGGTGTCACAGAAGCTCACGAAGCAATATGAGCATTATTTCATTATTTGTCCAGACTGCTCCTCCACCTCTGTACAGTGTCATGAACAGTGATGAACACACACTGCAACAGGGCAAATAACATCAACCAGTTTGCCCCAGGATATTGCAGGAGGATTGTTACCGTGCGGTCGCTATGGTGATAACAAATGAACCACACCTTTTTGTTATTTTCTCTAAAGGAAGTCTGGATCAGTTTTAATCTTAAATCTTATCAAATAATCAAGGGAAGAAAACATCCTCATCACTTTTAGGTACAAAATCCAAGTTTCTGGGGGAAACTAAAAGCTGATAAACTGTATGTACTGTGTCATTTTAAGCTATTTCATGCCCCTGAGGGATTATTAAAGTTTCCACAATTGAATTCAACAAATCGATGGTCTGCATTGCATCATTTACATTTCAATGCCTGCAGATAATCGCGGTCTACTGTTGTGCATCTGATCTGCATTGGAAGAAACAATGAAGTAGAATGTATTGACATATTTTTGCAGCTGATCTGGTGAGGACTTGTATAGGATGCTGCCTGTCTGCTCTGTTGACTAATTATGTAAATGGAATTTTTAGTTCGTCAGAAGTTCACAGAGGGTCGGCAGGAAGAGGAAGAGATAATTTGAGAAATCATTCATTTTATCAGTATATTTGCATTTCATTTAAGGTCTCCAGCATGACCTGTTCACTTCCCCGTGACTGGGATAAATCATGATTCATTCATGACTCCAGGATTAATTCCCCTGTTGTCAGATCGGCCTCATATCCATTCATTTTCTCATTTTGTTGAACTTTGGTTTGTCGATTACTATATCACAGACGTTTTGTTGCGAAAATAAATCTACATCTGCCGCCGTGTATGTACACTGGACTGACAGTGAGAGAATAATCATATTTAACAGTTTACTCTTACACTGATTCTGCATTTTTCTCACCTTCAGACTCCAGAACCGGCACCAGCACCAAGATACATGCAGCACATATACTTGTTCCATACTGTTTACAGTATATAATCATCTAGGGAGATATTGATGTTTGGCCATAACTGTGATTGATCGTCCCAAAGAGTAACGGTGTCACTCGCAGTGGGCGACATGTTTATCGTTGCTTTGTTTTAGGGGGAGTGCAGAGAGTCACATTTCACGTATAAAGTACCGTGCACCGTGTCAGCTGACTCTAGAGTTGGGTTCAACACGTCTGTGTAATTTAAACAAATGGTAAAAGACGCCATCAATTGAGCATTAAGGGGGGCTTGAAAAGTCATGATTTAGTCCAATATTTCACTTTTGTGCTGCACTCAGTCACCTCTCTCCCCCTTCACTCACAGAGCTGCAGGAGAAAGAGTAAGTGAGGAAATTGAAGGCAAAGGCTGTTATATGTAAGAATCCCCACACCACACTTCCTGATTTATTTTGTTTGCTCTCCCCCGACTCTTTTCCCTCGCTTACCTCTCCGTTCCCGCTCACTCATTCTCCCTCTCTCGATGTCTTTCTCGCTCTCCCTTCACAATTATCTCTTATAGCCTGTGAGGTGATTAATGGGTTTCATTTGACGTCCTCTCCTACCCTTCGCCAAGCACCAACAAATAAAACCAGGGCCCAACACACAAATTGTCCCTCAGAAGAGCCGTAAAACTGGGGGGAAATACGGGGGCTGCAAAGACAATGAAGCAGAGAGATCTGGCCTTTGGAAAGAAAAACATTTGCCGAGGAGCGGCCTGGAACGATTTCCTCTGTAGCCTCCCTCCCCAGAGAAATCCCCCTACTGCTAATCTACAGTTATTGCTACTGCCGACGGCAGTCTCCAAATTAAAGAAGGAAGGGAGATAAAAAACACTTAGACCTTATCGTCTCTCCTCTACTTGTTGTTATAAACACTTTTCATTTCCTGTTCGGTTTTTTTTGGGGAGAGACCTTGCAGGTGGCGTTTTTTTTAGCGAGTCATAGGTTTAAATTTTCTGAATTAGAAAAAGCAGACCTCATTGACTCAGATTTAGAGTTGGAATTTGTTTGTTTTTTAAAATAACAGTTTAAAGTTTGTTAAACCTCAGTCATTTCCACGGATACAACCTACAATCTAAGACTTTGACCCAGTAATCCATCTCAGGGGGTTTTAAATAGTTCTGAATTGAAACATGAAACATGAAAATCAACTTCAGGTCAGTTTGTTAACTTTCTTCTAGGAGCTTTCAACCCCCTCACAGTCTTCATCGGCAGATCGTGCTCATCCCTGTACATGGGTTTAGAAGGGTTACAGTTTTACACCCTGTACGCCACCACATGAACGGTCCCCAGAGAAAGAAACCTCTAGCGCCACCTGCAGATCAGAGTTTTCACTAATCCTTTCACATATTTCAACATCTACGTCCTCTCCAGACATTCATGGTCCCCAGAGAAACAAATCCTCACAACTCTGGTGACGCGAGCATCAGGTTCACGACTTTGAGTGAAATGGATTGCTGTGAGATTTGGTCGGCCGACACTCATTCATCTCTGGATGAGTTTGAAATCTTCTGACTTTTTTTGATCAAGTACCTGAAAAACAAATGACTTTCCCGTCAGTTTTAGCTGCGCTTTATTTTTTTAATGCTAACTAGCATGCTAACAGGTTAAAGTAAGATGGCAGACATGCTAAACATTAAATCTGTTTAATTGCGTTTGTTAGCTTTGTCATTCTGAGCGTGTTAGCATGCTAACGTTAGCATCTAGCTAAAAGATGATGAATTTTAATGCAGAACTTTCTGGTTGTTGGTAGCACTGTTAGCACTGTCACAGTCAGAGTTGTGAAGAGCTCTACATGTGAGTCATGTAGACGATTTTCATGACTCACAGCTGGAGAACTTCTACGGCTGAAAAGTTTACTTCAGCTCTCAAGGTGTTTTCAGGTAACGACCATCCACTCGACAAAATTACAACCTCTGTCAGTGGAGCTGAAACACAAAACATAATGTGAGGTTTAAATCAGTTCTCTTGTGGCTTCTGTTTCCAGCAGCTATGGCGACATGTTTTGTTAACGGCCGTGAAGCATTTTAAATTCCCGACCTCTCTGACTGGCTTCTTCACAGCGGTGGCGTTTGAGGCTCATGGATATTGCAGTATTTCGAATCACTGACCATGACTAACAAAACGTGATTTCTGAAATAATTAAAGCTGGTGACCATGACCATCTTGAGGATATTGTTTAAAAAAAAAAAAACAGAAGAAGATTGAAATATAAACAGAGAAAAACATTCGCAGCTCCCTATGAATTGTGGGTGATTTTTCAGACAAAATGTGGTGAAAATCCATGAGGCCCCCTCCCGCACTTGATTAATTGTGGATTCGTAGGCACCTGGCCCCCTGGACTTTAGAGATGCAGGTGCAAGACGAGACTCGGACATTTGGATTCAGCTGTGCTCGGATAAACAAACCGGCACCAAAACATACTTCCACTGAAGCCTGAAAGCAACGATGCTTCAATACCAAGCATCACTTCAGTCCTTTCTTATCCAACTTATCCAACAGCTTTATTGCATGTGGAGTGCCTCGTGAATTAATATCAATTCCAAGCATTTCTCTCCCTGTTTACCGTTAGACTGAGGTGAGCATTTCCTTCTTGCTCTAGGCCATTTACAGCAGGCTTATCCACGAGGCATTGTGGGAAATGCCAGCCAATGACATTCAGCCCAGTAAAGGGTACATCAGTCCATCTGCTTTGCGGTTCACAGCTGTCTGACCACTTACCGAACGCTGTGTGGGCATCATTACGTTATGTTCGCTGTCCTTCTGACAAGCGGGACCCTATGTGAGACAGATGCAAAGGGAGCCCTGAGGTCATCCAGGAGTGGAAGTACGAGAGAGGAAAAGGACAAAACTATCCTGTCACGTCGCTGCACCGCGCCCGCTGCTGCCCGAGAAAGAGTCCCGACTCGCCGTAACAGCATCAGCATATACATGCAGCGTGACATTTAAGTCATACCCAGTGTCTTTTCATCCGTGTCTTTTTGTTTCCCTGAACGGATGATCAAGTGCCGTTAACATGCAAACAGGAAACCAGCAGTGATGCAACCTCCTTAAAGTTTGCAGATATTTAGTTCCCAATTAGCAAATGGTAAAAAAAACAAAAACAACCCTCACTCGCAGCCGCAGCAAAGGTATTCAGCAGGAGTGGATCTCCAATCAGCAAAGTGCTGGAGTACACCACAGTGTTTTACATTAAGGAAACTGAAGCAATGTGTAAGTAAAGAGAGATATAAATCATTCACACCACCCGTCTTGAAACCTCGAAGGAATCTATCACAGAGTGCGGAGTGGGACGGCGGTGTCTGAGGGAGCTTTACAAGCCTTTCAATAAACATGTAAATAATTTTGAGAGCGTCGTTAGGAGCGGCCCGCACTCTTGATCTCAAATCGATGGATTGAGGATAAATTAAATGCCGCAGAGAGGGGCAGGAGTGAGTGGAGGAAGAGGGAACTGGACTGAGGCAATATTACAAGGTGATTAAAACAGTGTCTCTGTGAATTGCTACACTGGGAGGCTGGAGCACAACGAGGAACATGGCAGAAAAAGGCGGGAGGCCAACTTTTAGTCTTGATTTGTTGAGGAAGAAAACACTTTCTTTTTTTTTTCCAGAACGTGAAGATTTCAGCTTTTACATTTTAGTGTTGTTAAAAATATATATATTAAATTTATATATCTATATTTTTTTCACCAACGCTAAAATATATTTCTCCAATAAAAGTGAAAGTTGTTCACTCAAATATAGAACATAAAAACGGCAACAACTACAAGGCATCTGTCGGGTGGCCAATTTCTTTTTGGTTTGGTGAGTTTGGTCGTGGTAAACACAGAAAACATTTAAAAAACGAAAGGAATCTTTCTTTTCTCTAAAAACATAGACTAAAGATATGGTCACGCATTTTTCAAAACAAAAGAAAATCCATTCCTCTCACTAAAAGCGCTGCTTCAAAGTAACAAATACTTCATAGAAGTGTAGTGGAGTAAAAATCATAAGTTTCCAAAGAAAAAAAATACTCAAGTAAAGTACATATACTTGAAAAACATACTTAAGCACTCAAGTAAATGTCCCTCATTACCGTCCACCTCTGTGGGACACTCACTAGTTCATAATACTCTCATACTTTTTAGGTGTTTATCCACATTTTCCAGCCTCTTGACAAGCAGCACACAGTGATCACCAGTTTCAACCTGTGTATACTGTGAATACAAAGTCTTTACAGGCTGTTTCTGACGTGTTGAGAGGAAGCACATTTGGCTTCCCTCTTTCCACTGGATTAGATTAATCTGATTTGAGCCCTGCGATGAATCTTATTGGATTTTTGACCCTTGTTTTCATTTGCGGTGGAGTAACACGGCAGACGAGGACTGAATGGGAAAATAGGTGTGGAGAGGAGGGGCAAGACGAGATCAAACCGCACAACACAACCTTAAATGCCCGCCTGGAAATCCAGAACGACTGAATGTGTGCTAAATCTGCATTTACCCACGAGACATAACGGGGGGCATTAGGACAGAAAAAGCAAATTATTATGTTTGTACAGCGAAATCCTTTGAATTGCAGATGAAAGCAAGTAAAACCTATTAACTGCCTCATAATACGCTGGTGGCACACAAGCTCTTATCAAAACACACTATTATTCAGCCCCCGGCAGACAATAGCAGTGGTATGGTATGGCCGGGTATGTTACAAGGATGATTGCGGCTTTTGCTTCAAGGGTCCTGTTCTTTCCAAATGTCATATTTGTGTAGCGTGAGAGGAGAAAAAGAAAAGTTCATTGCCGGAGTGTCTATTTAATCCATGTGCTGACATTTTTTTTTTTTTTTTTATTGCTCAGCAGCAAAGTGATTTACACCGTCCCAGTGGTGCAGCCCGAGGAGTAATACCATCAGTTTGCCCTAATTCAGTTTCAGTGTGACAAACCTCTCACGCTGGGTAAACCCATTCCCTCTGATCACCTCGCTGCTTAAGTGGCCGGCATTAAGGAGGGAGGTGGGAGTGTGCGGCACGAAGCCCACTGTCCCGAAGTGTCGTCGCGACAGAAATTTCTCAAGTCAGATTACTGTCAGGAGCTGAACTGTTCCAACAGCAAGAAGGTCAGACTCACAGTGGCTTCAGTCAATACGAACACACAATCTCTTAATTTCATGCCACTAGAACTGAGTGCGGTCCATGTCGTCTTCAAGGGGAACGACACGTCAGAGTCAGTTCACACTTCTTGGGGAAAAAGCTGCATAAAAGAGAGCGGCATGAACCAATCGACCGATCGATTCAACAAAATTGATGAGAAGTCCTTAAAGGGGCTTTTTGTAAGGTCATGGTTTTACTGTTTTATTTTGTGTCTCTCACATGTCCTCTCATTGCAGATCCATCACATTCTGCCCCTGCTACTGTGATTATCTACCCCACCCTGATTGGCTTCCCCTTCCTCTGTGGAGTGCAGTGTTGATGATTTGCTTGCCTCCTGGACCTAGATTTTGTGGACTGCTTATCAGTTTTGGTCGCCTGCCTTCCCACACACCCAACCCTTTTTGTCAAGTAAAGAGATTTGAACCCATGAAGTTTTTTCTGCCACAGACGTGGTTTCTTACCGGGAGCAGGTGGTGGTGATTGTCACTTCACAAGAGGTTTTAATACGTCCTCTGAGCAGCGCTACGTCTTCAGGGCAGATCGGAGGCTACAGTGAGTCGCTATGGGGAAGTGACGAGGCTCGCTAGTTAGCATGCTAACTTCAGTAGAAGAAAAGACGAGTAAAGGTGAGTAAAAGAATGAAGTTCGATGTTTCTTCTAGGTAAGTAAAGAGCTGCTAATGCTATCGTTAGCTATGTAGCATTAGCAAAACTTACAAATAACTTCTTTAAAATCTAAAAATTTTCCAATTCCAGGACGACAGGGGACAACTGCATCTGCTGATGAAGACCATGTCATGTGATCAAAAGCTGCAGCTACTAAATGGAAATTTCTATTCAAATGTATCTCACCTTTATCATGGACAAACCCTCACCCAGAACCAGATGTGATGTCTCAGACTGCTGCTCCCCCCGAGACGTTGAACAAATACATTTTTTAGAACAAATGCCTTGTTCTTAATGTTGGTAATATCTCCTCATCGTCTGGACCTTTTTTCTGTGAGTTAAAGCCGGTCCTTTATCGGCTTTCCTTCCAGATTGCCAACAACTCATACTCTGCGGTCTGCACACTTATGCCCCCCCCCTCCATAGATATCTCATCCTACTTAATACCAAAGCCAACCATGTGTGATATTGGCTGTGCCGGCTCTCCAATGGCCACAGTCCACCCACTGCACTCCAGCAGTATTTTTGCTTCACCAATAGTCAGGAAGCCGTGGTTATTCTGGCTCAAATTTTCTTACGAGAGGACGGTGCTTTTTCTGGCTGACAGGCGCACAGAAGTGACTCGAAATAAATCAAATTACCCTCGTGGTCATGCTGGTCATCATGCTCTGTTTCTCAAGATGGAGGGGAGGAGTGTGTCTTCTCTGACTTCATCCCAAGTTTCCAGAAAGAAAAGAAAAAGAAACATGCCTGTGGATCCTGCTGTACTTTGTTTAGTCTTTGTCAACAAGGTGCGATGAGGAATTGAAGTTTAAGCTCCCGGTAAAGGCTGATGTTACTTGCGTGGAAGTGTTTTTATGGTCCTCCTGGTAACATAACATGGTCGATCAAACAAGAAAAACACTCCTGCCAGAGGTGAATTTTCTGCAGACATCCAGACCTCTCCTTGAAGCTACTGTATAGATTATGCTTCTCCCTCCAGGCTTTTATCCATTGTCCCTGCGCAGCGGTGTTACCATTTATTACAACAGCCCTTTTTTTCCCGCCTAGATACAGGGGGGGAAAAATGTGCAACTCTTGTGACCTGGGAAAACAGAACAAGGGTATTTCTCTGCACTTCCGTCAGCGCTATCGACCGATCAATTAGAGCGCTCTTTCCCTCAGTGGCACAGTTTCTGCTTTAAGTTATGCCCCCCCCAAGTATGCCTGTTCTCTGTTCGTGTTATGCTTGTTTCCATAGCAATGACTCCCATGCTCCCACAATCTCGACTTCCAGGTAGGCACTGCCGGGGTGACGATGCTTCAATGAAGAATTTCTCATCATTACAGCTCCTCTGCTAGGCTAAAGAGAAATATTCTAGCAGTAGGTCAGTTGTCCTTGAGTGTGCTCCAATAAATTTCCATTGATATCTTGTCGAGAGGCTCAGGCATTAATATTTGACATAGCAGAGGGGCTTCATCCTCATGTCTCTGTGTTGAGCTGAGTAAAAAGGGTCCAAGCAGAGGAAACAGACTTGGCAGCATCACATTTCCACACAAGGCGATGCTTTGGCTTTTTTATATTTATTTCGTTGTCTAACTACTGGATATTTTTTTGCATCCTCTGGGCTCAGACAACACGCTGCTTAACCAGAATTAAGCTCCCACCGCTAACACAAATTGAACATTTCTTCAAGGTCAGCTCCCCACATTTCACATCACTGCACCCCCCCCCACCCC